>NC_050474.1:11265596-11410885 GCF_013373865.1 Monomorium pharaonis
GTACGTTATAATCTCCTTTCGCAATGTAATATGCGTACAGAAACTAAATAAAAACTTATTCGCCATTAACCTCGCGCACGTCACATCATTAATGTCGAACTGTCACATTATCGCCGTGAAAGTCGCCGCGGACTCGTCTGCTAACGTCAAAGTATATTCGATTACGAACGCGCACTTCTCATCGGATCTACGAGACTTTTCTTATAAGAAATTATTAACTGTACGATTTACAGATATATCACTTAATATTTATTCTTTACTCTCACAAAACGATCATATCACGAATGACAGCGATTTATCATCATATCAATATGCAGTATATATTTTATAAGAAACTGTCACAGGTAAGTCTTAGAACAGCCCTTTCGTGTTGAATTCGTGTACTCGACAAAGACCGACGACGTATCTTAAATGAAAAATTTACATTTTGGACTTTGCGTCGCTATATCTCCGCTCGTAGAGCATGCAGAAAAAAATGAAAACAGTTTTTTTATAAATCAAACCCAAGCTTTCGATTGAATGTAGTTAGAACTCGATCGGTTAAATCGTTATTGAGATCTGATAATCTCAGCTGCTCGCATACTCGCGTAAATGTACGGTGGTTTCGAGAGAGAGAGAGAGAGAGAGAGAGAGAGAGGTGTCATACTAAAATGCCCGAAATACTTATCCATAGTATGTTACACTCTTTGTAATAACACTGAAAAATATTCCCTCTTGATGTAACGATTTCACGATAGCTTAGGCGCGATGCTACGATAATTATGCTTAAAAATTAATGTTTAATATCATGTATTGTTAATACAACGAAGGATTTTCTTTTATAACCATAGAAAACTTACAGTTTCTTCTACCTTTAATTGCATTATTAATTACGACAGATTTTCAGTGACTTATAATGTATTAACGATAGAAGAAACTCGAAGTTCTCTATCATATACAAGAGAAAATCCTTTGTAATTAGCCATACTAACGATACTTGACATAACATTGATCTCTGATTACCTATAATTACCGTAGAAGTCGCATCGAATAATTTATCCTGAAGTCCTTAGATCAAACGTGAATATTTTTCTATCGTGTTATTTTACAAAGAGTGTATATTAGGGATAGTATTTCGTGCATTTTGTAATTTTCTAATAAGATGGTTACGAAAGGAGAATGTATAAAGAATTAATCGTGATAAATCTTCGTTAATTGAATATTCCATAAAAAACGATAAGAGAATTTGATGCGGCAAATATTATATTATTTGCAGGATTCATACGTTTCCATCGCTTTCTCTCTTTTGACTTTCTTATTTACAGAAGTTTATTACGATTTAAATTTGTCATATTTTTATTAATAATTTATAATCTTGTCATGTAATCGCGAGTATGCGTAGCAGCCATCGACGCGAGCTTAGGCGCGGTGCGGCGAGACGTGGGAACGGCGACGATGCCACGCTTCTCCTTCTTCCCCCCGCCGCCGCCGGCAGCCAATGCTTGAGACAGTAGGCCGTGCTATGGCTCGAGCGGCTCGAGCCCTTCCTTCGGCGCGCAAGGCGCGCTCTCATTCGCATAAATTAAAAAATTTATATCTTGATTATTGATAGACCTAACCAAGACTATATTGGATTTTTATGTTCATCTCGATCCCGTCTATCTTTCCATTAAGTATTGCACACCAGATTTGGGACACCCTGTATATATATATATATATAGAGATGTGGTGTATATGAGAGTATATTTATTGATAAGTAAGAAATTGTAATTGAGATTATATTACTATTGGTTGCTGTCACTTGCTAGAACATGTATTTTTTAAATAATAAATTAAGAATTAAATTTACCATGTTCCATGCACTAATTACAAAGTTATGTTATTCGCGTAGATGTTTGACACATGCCATGTATTTTTAAATTGCTTTTTTATTAAATCTATGTATGGAAGTTGTTCTTCTTTTTCATATAGATTATGTAACACAATTAATTAAAAGGTAGAAAAAAAATTTTAACTGATTAATTGGTCAATTTCCATCATGTTTTGATAGAATCAATAGTCGTGGAAGCCTCAAAACTAGCATCTTGGATATTAATCTTATTACAACTTGTTTTAAAATTGGAAGATTATTTGATTTGAAATTATGATTATAATAAATGGTGCTGATAAATATTGACTCATCTCTTTGTGAACTTTACTTAAACAAGAAAAAGTTTAAAAGTCATAAAAATCAGTCATAAAACGATCCTAAAGACATTTTCATGATATTGAATCCTATGTTGTCTAAGATAGATGTTGATTGTTTTATCTTTTTGAAGGTATCTGTTATACTGGGTACTGCGTAAAGCTGAGAGAGGCCTGGAGAAAGTTACAACGACGCACGTGGCCGACAGTAGACACGTGTTTGCGTACGTTTGCGGTCTGGGTTTCGGCTTCATGAGCGGTGCCTTTGCCCTGGTCAACGTTTTGGCCGATGCAGTTGGACCAGGTACCATGGGACT
This sequence comes from Monomorium pharaonis, assembly GCF_013373865.1. NCBI lineage: Eukaryota > Metazoa > Arthropoda > Insecta > Hymenoptera > Formicidae > Monomorium > Monomorium pharaonis. The sequence continues at coordinate 11,268,077 of NC_050474.1, forward strand.
GCGGCAGGGTACCGAATACTTCTTTATAATATCGGCTGCCACTACTCTATGTTTCATTCTCCTACATACGTTCTGGGGTGTCATCTTTTTCTCCGCCCTAGACAGGAAAAATTGGGGACAAATTATCTGGGTGATCGGATCACATCTGGTTGTCTCATGTATGACTTTGCTCAATCGTTATCAAGCGTACACGGCTAGTCTACTATCCGCTTACATAGTGCTAGTGATAACAACCACGCTTGCGTTCAGAAACGCTGGTGGACGGATGCAATCTTTAATTTTCTATTTCAAAAGAAACAGAGCTTGAAGATTATTTAACAATACACTTGTAAGAAATTTACCTCTGGCAAATTTGTTTATAGTGATGAACATTCTTTCACTTTAGATGCTAATCTAAAAAAATTGTCATTTTATTATGTTAAATGTCTCAAATTTAAGTGTCAAAATTTCAGGATTGTATAGGATAGTGCTCAACTAAGAAGAAAGTTTTTTAAAAGTTTACTTATTTTTAATTTTTCTTCAGTAACACGAATAAATGGTTCAAAAGAAAAAGAAGTTATGTAACTGTTGTAAATTTATTTTTTATTAGTGTTACCCGCACAGACTTTTGCATAATGCATAGTGCATGACGCATAAGAGAATCAATCAATCAGAGTCGTCTATTTCCCTCACCAGGATAGAAATAAAGACCTCTGATTGGTTAATTCTCTTATGCATTGTGCATTTCGTGTTATGCAGAAGTATGTGCAGGAGCCCTAAGGGCTATCACACACAAAATGACATAAGCTGCATAAGCATAGCATAAGACCGGTGAACCAATCAGTCTCAGCATAAAGTCGCCATATTGATATACATAAGATGCTTTATGCCTAGAGCTCTTATGCTATGTATGTGCAAGTTATGCCATTTTGTGTGATGGCCCCATAGATTTACTAAAATAGACTGCTTATGAAGGTAGTGGGGGTATCCGTCACTGAGAAAAGGATAAAGGCCCTCACATATGAATTGACATAACCATAACAGTAAAGTTTTGACTAATCACGTACTTGATTCAGCCGGTTACGGTTACGATCGCCCAATCCATCGCGTCGAAACCTTACTGTTGTGGTTATGTCAATTTATGTGTAAGGGCCTTAACAGATTTTATAATCGTGCGGTTCGTTGACTGCGCGTGTGGCACGCGGAGCAAGAGGAATAGCGGGAGGCGGTGCCTACTGAAATCGGCTAAGAAGTGCATTTCGTGCCGACCTTTATTTTATATAATTGATTTATACATTTAGGCAACTAAGGACAAGTACAAAGCATATTGAAGAATTTTTGCAAACAGTTACAAAACTACTTTTTCTGTTGAATGCAGCCAATGAGATATAAAGAAATACGAAAATTTGTTTTTTCTGAAAAAAACCAGTAAATTTTTAAAAGGACTTTTTATTAATTCATTGATTTTACACGTTTCCGAGATTTTAACATTAAAATTCAGAAACGGTACGCGTAAAAATGATGTGTTTAATGGGCAGGATATCTTTTTTATTCAGATTATTAAACAAGATATAAAATATTAAAATGCAATATTGTTAATAAATTTTCTACATAGCAAAACTATGCCACTGAATTCAGGAATGTATAATATATACACTGTCGTCAAAAGTTTCAATTTTGAGGTTTTTTTCGCTTTTCATAAAAAATTAAATACAAAAAGTTCAAAAAATTTTGAAAAAATTTATATGAATAAAAAAATATAATTATTAAACATTTTCTTTTTTATAGTCTATAGTTTTAATTTATAAGAAAAATTTTTACACAAGAAGTTTTCGATTATGAGAAATTGTTGCATGAATTTAAAATAAAGTATTTTAGAATACTTAAAAATATATATAATACATACCTAATAAATATATAATACATAGCACATATAATTTTTTAAGTTTTGTTCAAGGATTTTGGATCAATAGTGGTTAAAAAAATTTAAAAAAATTATCAATTTTGTGGAACTTAGGAAAAAATATCATATGTAAAGAAACAAAATAAAAAAATTCAAAGTTTTATATTTCATCTTTAAAATATATTTTTGAAAACTTCTCTACAATTTTTTTCACGAGATACTTTTTGTGAGACGTGAAAAAATCTCAAACGTGTAGAAACTTTAGAATGGCAATGTACACACGCGGATAAGAATGCTTGGTCATATGAAGTTAGCTACATTTTGATTTCTATACAGGGTGAATTTTAATGGCTGTTCCAACTTTTTACCATAAGAGATGGGATTATCGATGCAATCTTAGTACACGCATGTACGACATATATATGTATGTGTAAATGCCGTACATGTGTGTACGATTGCAGTTGGTAATCCCCTCTCTTATGGTAAAAAGTTAGGACAGCCATTAAAATTCACCCTGTATAAAATACGTTATACGTACTATAGAAATTCTGAAACGCAGCTAACATCATATAACTAGGCATTTCTGTCGGCGTGTGTGTACGTCTGTTAACAAATATACTAATTGAGAGACTGATTTTACTTTCCGATCGCATAATGTTTTAAAATTTAACATATGGAATGTAATAATAATGTAACAATTCTTTATTTACTTCAGCATTACAATTGCCAAGAAGGAGACTTGGTTTACAATTTTTCCTATCATACACATACCTCCATCCATCTATTTAACTATCCATCTATCCTAACTGATATGTCTGGCTTTATTCATATAACATATAAAATCTTGTTGCTTTGCTATAATCTTACATTTTCCCTATCGCAAGAATTCTACCTATAATAATAAACTTTATTCTCTTCAGCATCTCATGGCCAAGAGGAGAATCTTACATAAAATACAATATAAACCTATCTAAACATTTTTCTTACCACTATCTTTCTATCATCACTTTATTTACAGTCTTCTTTTTTTCAACCTATAACTATACACCTTTATAACTATTCTCCCTTATTTTATTTACTAATATTTCTACAAAAACCTTTTTATTTCTCTCTCCCTCTCTGCACAGTATGGATCAAAATAAATAATGTTTATTGCTCCTTTACCTTGACCTTGATATTTCCTCTTGTCTCTTCTCTCTCCTACAACTCTGTTCCATCCAATAATTTCACCAACTAGATTTTCCTCTTCCTTAACTATGTTGTTTCTTATTTGCTTTTTTCCTCTTTTCTTAGTTATGTATTTCACAATTCCATTGCCTTTTCAGACTTCAAAATCTATTTCCTCTCCTTCCTTCATTTCCTTTACTTTGCTTTTAGTCCAGAAAGTTCTTTAGTTTATTCTTCTTTTCTGATTGATTCTCTCTTGTAACTCTTTCTTTCGCCTCTTTAAAATCCTTTATGTTCTCCTCTTCTCTCTTGTACAGCCTCTGTTTTACCAAATCTTGTAATCCATTCCTTTTCTTCCCAGATAGCACAAAATATTTATAAAATATTTATAAGAAGGAAAAATATTTATTATAAATATTTTGTACATATTTTTATGTCCGAGTTTGTCAGGTATAAAAAAAATTATGATAAACATTTATAAAAATATTTAAAATAAATATTTATACCATTATTATCAAAGAATATAAAAAATATTTCAAGTTCATATACCATAAATATTTTTCAGTACATTTTAAAAATATATTCTATAGATCGTTGATAATAATTTTTGTATCATTTCTAAATGGTTTATGAAAATAACTATATAATTTTTAAAAAATATTTTTTGAAAATAAATTTGTAAAGTATTTATAAATATTTATGATATTTTGTGCTATCTGGGTTTCCTCTACGCTTATCTTTATTGTTGCTTTCTGGATTGTCTCCTATAATTTCTTCAGAATTTTCCAGAATTCTGTTACCTTGTTACCCTGGGTCTCCATTCATTTGCCTTTTCCACTTTTTTCTTGTGTATACGCTCTGCTTTATCGTCCTTTCCTATTCTTGATCTTCTTTCTGCTGAGACGGTTTTAAGAAACCTACACCTGCCGCGGCCGGGGTCCCTCGGCTGACAGGACTCTAAATCTTTATTTAATCCAATTTAATTTAATTTAATCTTTATTTAATACTACTATTCTGAACAAAATTTTGGGCGCCAATCAGTTTTACGGGACTAATAACCGTAAGACAATCACAACGAAATTTTCAAGGGTGAGACTCATAAGGCGGGTTCCGTTGGCGAATCCAGGAAATAATTGATTTGCAAGATTAAATATAATTGAACAGACATGAATTTATTTTAACTTACATAATAGAATTACACGGCTCTAAATTGCACTTCTTCGCATTGGCTTTCTCCCATCGACACCGCATCGAGATATTAAGTTCTACAATAAAGCTCTTTATATACGCTCGTTATTTTACAATTAACGACTCGCCGCTTCGACAGTCGAAAGGGAAGTGTCCCTTCGCCTGTGCCAGCTTACAGTACGGCCCGTCTTCGAGACTCCACGGTCGATGTGAGTCGATACGGATCGATATGACCTGTCGCACAACATTTAGACTTACACAATTTACATTTAAGGCCACCGACACCGGGACAAACAATTAGAACATGGAGCCTTCGGCAACTTCCGAGGAGTAAAGTCGAGCGTTGACGTCGAGGAAAATTTTTCTCTTTTTTTATCACACTGCAATTCTTTCCTCCTCTTCTTTCTGCTTTCCAATTTTATCGCCAAGGGGCTGTGATCTGAGTTTTACTTTTTCCTCTGCTCTGAAATCCTTAAGGAGGGCGTCTACATTAGGAGGCCAAAATTAAGCACTTTTTTATGATTTTTTTCTAATGAAACTAAGCAATGAATCCTTTTGCGATTTTAATCACTTATTGTGCATGTCTTTAGGTACTCAAAACAATTTTTATTACAAAATTTTATTCATTTAATTATAAGTTGTAAGCAAAAATGCACAATTGCCTTGAAAAATTCCTTCCACACTGCGTACATAATAACATCCAGTAGACTCAACTGAAAGGAAAAAAACCAAAGTTTTTTTGTAAAGTTTATGAGTATAGCTTCTAAGTGAACCTAAGAAAGCCATACATTATAAAAAATTTATAAAATGGCGCTTTGAAAAAAAATTGGTTTTTAGTAAAAAATTTTTGACATTTTTTTTAAATAACTTTTTTTACATGACTTTTAATTTATATTTTAGGTTCACACAGAAGCTATACTCATAAACTTTACAAAAAACTTTGTTTTTTTTCCTTTCAGCCAATTTTACTGGTTGTTATCATGTACGCAGTGTAGAAAGAATTTTTCAAAGCAGTTGTGCATTTTTGCTTACAACTTATAATTAAATGAATAAAATTTTGTAATAATTGTTTTAAGTATCTAAAGACATGCACAATAAGTGATAAAAATCGCAAAAAGATTCATTGCTTAGTTTCATTAGAAAAATATCATTAAAAAAGTGCTTAATTTTGGCCTTCTAATGTAGAAGGCCCTCCCTTAATCTTATACACGCTTCACTTACTATTATATATTCTATCTATCTTACATATTCTACACTGTTACCTTTCTTTCTTATCTATGTATATTCTCGTTCTCTTTTTTTCGCCTAATTATCTCTCTAAATTCTATGAATATAACCTACCTATGAACATAACCTACCCTACCTCTTACTCACTTCTATATTCTCTAGCCTTATTCTCTTCCGTTTTCTTTAACTCATCTTTCTACCTTACTTAATTCTCTCTTATCCGCATTCTCTGGCCCTTTTCTATCCCCCTTTACCTCTTTTTCTTCTCTCCCTTCTCTATACATTTTCCCGCGCTCGCTTATGCATTCTAACCTCCCTAGCCGCGATCTTTTTGTCCATCTTCTATCCTTTCTTCCTACTTCTATCGTGTTAATTCCCTTCAATTCTCCAGCAACTTTCCTCTCTTTTCAGTCACTTCTATTTTGTTCATCCTAAATCTCTAAATACGTACTTAACGCTATTCTATCCACTATCACTGTCATACGACCATTCGCTCTCACACCTCCTAACCAAGATCCCAGATTCCGGCCCAAGGATTGCAGATTTCGGCCCCGGTAGCATGCGGTCATATGGGAAGGGGATTAAGAACTATGGGCAAGAACCAATACTGATATACTGAGCTCATATACTGAGCACTCACTTATTCTTTAATATGATTGGTCTTGCCCTTAGTTCTTCATTCCTTCCCCATACGACCGTATGCTACCGGGGCCGGAACAAGGATCGCAGATTAGCATACGGTCTCATGGGAAAGGGATGAAGAACTAAGGGCAAGGATCAATCATATTAACCTTTAACTGTGACGTGCGGTCTCACAGGTCGCGTGGCTGTAACGAAATTGGTAGATTTTTAGAGTACAAATTTTGCTTATTCCTTAATAAATATGATTCCTATATTAAAAAAGTTTTTTATTTTTGAAAGTATGTCCCAAAAGAAAATAAACACATAGGTAAAGCTACACTTTTCTATTTTTTTGTAAAAGTGTTCACAGAAGACAGCGGCCTGTCAGACCTTACATCACCAATAATTTTCCACAAAAAGCATGTCACCAGTTAAAGGTTAAAGAATAAGTGAATGCTCAATGTATGGTTGGTTCTTGTCCTTAGTTCTTTATCCCCTCCTCGACCGATATGCTACCGGGGCCGAAATCTACGATCTCTGCTCGTAACCAAGTCCATATATGGAATGTATTTCTTGACGTAAAAGCTTTTTTTTTCACAAATTTTAGTACAGGATATTTTGATTAACCTAGTCCGTTCCTTAATTCATTATATGGATCGATTATATGAAACAGAATAATCCTTAAGAGGATACTAAAATTGTACTGTTTTATCGAGCAATGTAATTATTCCCCTTTCACTAATCTTTTAATTGCCTTCAGAGAATTAAAAATCTTTTTCCAATTAAAGTACAAATAATAATACAATGCACACATAATAATTTCGGACAAAAAAAACAAAATGAGTTTAATTTTTTTTTTCTTTCAATATGAAATCGTTATGTACGTATTGTATTATTGTCTATACTTTAATTATGGAAATACATTTTTAATTCTGTAAAAGCAATTAAAAGATTAGTAAATCGGAGATAATTATTGATTAATAAAACAGGATAACTTTAGCATCTTCTTAATTCAGCTTTGATCTGGAAACCTGGAATTTTCAGGGAAATTATTTTTTATCTTTAAAAATCGTGAATTTTCATGAGATTATAATATAAATATATAATATAATATTATATATATATATATATATATATATTATAATATATATTATAATATAATATAATATATAATATAAATTGTTCTTTTAAATTTAGTCTATTTTTTATTTTATGATAAAATTGTTTTTTTATTTTTTTATAATTATATGGATTAATAATAAATTAAATTTAAATTTAAAATTAAAAAAAATTTTATTTAATATTTAAAACTTCGGCCTTTGTAATTATATGATTAAGGAACATTAAAGTTTAATAAAATAAAATTAATTTATTTCAAAGTTATATTAAAGTTCTCTATAATTTTAGTTGGTCGAATAAAATTCCTGGAAAATCAATGGATTCTCAGCGAATTCTTTTACAAAATTTGAAACACTTTAAGAATAACAAAATTTAAAATATTATGCGTCAATACGCCCGTATGTGTATATATGCATATAAATATACGTTTCTAATTATTATCAAATGAGATTTATATTGCATCAATTTACGCCTTAAAAATGGATTCCTTAAGTGGGTAAACGAAGAAATGATAGTCTAAGAAATTGTTTGTTACTTTTTTGTATATAAAGAAGGGAGGTGGTATTGATTATATTTAAAGCAATTATTGTGACATATACGTCTCCTGACATTCAATTAATTTAATTTTTACTCGTACATCTCATAATCGTTTATTATCTAAACCATATTGCATTTCGTATGACATTGAAATGAAAATTTCTGTAAAATACTAGATGTAATTACTGTTATTGCTCTTTAGATGTAAAACTGTATGTGTGGGGAGGAGGGGTGCGTGGGGTGCGCGCGCACGCGTGTGTGTGTGTGTGTGTGTGTGTATTAACCGCATATAGTTTTATACAATATAATACGTACAACACTATAATCACGTTATGTAATTCACGTTAGTCCACTATAAAGATAAACTTATAATTATTTGTAACTAGTGGAAACTTAAAATATGCCACAATTTTACATTCATGTTTGAAATATTAATAATTTTTATAAATACGATATCTATATATAATTTAAATAATTCTAGAAGTCTTTCTTGTAATTTTTAACAACAATGTATTGTTATGTTATTATGTATTTTATATGGTAAAAAATTGCGTAATAATAACATAAGACTTGTTATTAAGAGAAGATCCTTGAAACTAAACGGAATTATTAATATTACAGAATGCAAAATTCTTGGAATTGGATTTATAGAATTAATAACTTGTTTAGATATATCAATAAAGTTAAGAGTATACTGTATACAAGGTCTGTGGCGGATTTTAGTGATGAATATAATTTTCCTATTAATTTAATATTCTTAGCTCATACAAACTGCGCGCCGAGAATTTCGTCAGTCTTGAAACACAGTTATTAAGCTAAATATCGATGTTCGGAAGTATTTTAAAATCCCCTTTACTCGAAATTTTTTAGATTTAAAGCATATACAAGAATAAATCACAAGATATTTAACTTAAATTTAAAAACAAAAATTAAAAAGTTAGAGATAATTATTTTTTAATATTTCTTTGTTCTTAAGCTTAAATTGAGTATTTTGTAACTTTATAAGTAAAAGAGATCTTATAAGTGCTTTTAAACATCGATATTTAGCTAATAGGGAAGAAGTATAAAGTATCGATGTTTTATATTTATACAAATTTAAATGCCTAATGCCGATATATCAATATTGATAACAATATGTCGATATTAGGACTAATGTCCCATTGCACGAAAATTCAGAGTGAAATGGAATGCACGTAGCTATCAATTAATCACAGACATTAAAAAAAATCAGAAATTAAAACAGAATGGTAATTGGTCCTAACGTTTCTTTCGGCTCTAGATTTTTGCATACTGGAACATGAGCCTTTTTTATACATATTTTAAATGAGGCTCATTCTATAGGAGTTTTATAACAATACGCGTTAATTAAATTTAAAATCAATTAAAATTTATTTTATTCAGTTGTGTGTGTGTGTGTGTGTGTCGTGTGCGTGTATATGTATATATGGCATGTAAAGATGTGTACATGCAACGCTTACGAGGTTATGTAGTGTGCAAAAACTGAACAGAAAAGTCCTTTAGCGTTTTGTAATTTTTGCAATAGTTAACAAATTATTGATTTTATTAAAGTTCGCCGTATTAGCCTGGCCTATCGTCAAATAGGCAAGCGCGCGGCGAGATACGACTATCCAACGCTTGAGTTGCTAGACGCATGGGAAGAATTGTTTACTATAAATGATAATGGCTATAAGCAGTGCGTCTTTAATCTTTAATATTTTTTGAAAATAAATTTGTAAAATATTTATAAATGTTTATGATAAATATTCTATGGTATCTAGGATGTACGTGTGTGTGTACAGATATGTGTGTGTTTGCAATTATGCACTCACGGATACATGTATTTTTTCATGTTTTTTAGTCTATGATCTACAATCATAGCCGTTGTCCGAATTTTACCATAAGGAGGTGAACGTGAATAAGATTCGCTTTTATTTTTTTTTTAAATTTTTTTTTACTTTTTATTTATTGAATACGCAGTTCATGAAAAAACGTACTGCAAAGAACTTTGCCGTAAATATAACTGATTATTATCTGAAAAAAGTTAAAGAAAGTAATGCACGATCTCACAAATTGAGTAAAGTTGATAAGAAGTATTGTTCGAATACAAAGTGTCAAATCCGAATTCAGCCATTCAAACGCACACGCATCTGTACGCACACGCGCACATATACATAGACATATGCATAGATACTTGCATAGATATATACATATGCATTTGTGAAAAATAACTATTTTTCGATTAGATTTAACGGTATTGGTCAGGTTTTCTAAGCAAATATTGGTTTTTTATTATCATAATACGACTTTTGAGCCGCCATTTTAGATCAACTATTTTTGAAAAAAGTAATTTTGACTTCAAGAAATCTACTAAAGTTCTATATTTTTCACTTATAACTGCATTAAAATTCAGCAAAAAATAGAGAAATTCGAGAAATGTCCATCTATTTGCCTCTATTCCCAGATAACACAGAGATGAACAGAAATTCCTAAAGAAGTCATTTTAATGAATACTTAGAGAAGTAAAAAAATGAATACATAAAGAATTCTTGAGGAATTAGTCACAATGAGTTGACATTGATGTATTCCTTAAGAGTTCATTGTAATGAATACCTCGCGATTTATTATTTGAAATATTTAGAGTATTTATAGAGAAGTCATTTTAAAGACTTCTTGGCGAAGTAGAAAAATGAATACATAAAGAATTCTTGAGGAATTAGCCACATTGAAGTATTCCTTAAGAGTTCATTGCAATGAATACCTCGCGATTTATTATTTGGAATACTTTGAGTATTCATCAGAAATTACTCGAGTGTTTGAATAATCTCAATTACATTTTTATAATTATATATCGCTTAATAAATGCTAATTTATACTTTTATACACGAAATGCGCTATATATAATTAACAAAACAATATATTAACAAATATGTATGCATAAACAAGAAGTGTTCATGAATCATCACGGGGCGTTAGGATGCGTACGGTCTTCGAAGTCAAGCAACGTTGGCGATGGTTAACACTTGGATGGGTGACCGTTTTTTCAGGTACAGAAATTAAACATGCTTTAACAGGTACGACTATGGCTTGGCTGAAACATGGTATATTCCTAACTTCTTCTTCCTCTTACAAAATTAATCAGAATTTTTTATTTTTTAAATTTTTCCGAGAAACGTTTCAATATTATAAAAATCGGAACATTTATCAGAAATCTTGAAAATAAATTTTTTAATTCCGTTTGAGATATCTACTTGCAGAAGTCCTAATGAATACTTTAAGAAGTTCTGAGGAATTCGAATCATGGTGCATGTAACTTCCTACGTTATTCTTAAAGTATTCTTCCATAAATTCCTCAGGAATTACTGTACAAAAAGAAAGACTACTTTATGAATTCTTTAAGAAGACACTATGTTATCTGGGTTGTTTCCACCATCTTGATTTGAAAAAAATGCTGCATGCCTTTTGAAAACTTAGACATATAGGACGCGATATATCCACGTTTCGGTGTTTTTCAAAAACTATAAATAATAGTAAATTAAAGATTTATGAAAAACAATTCGTGAAAAATTTTTCGATTTTTCGTTTAAAATGGAACTGTAACTTTTGAACAAATAGAATTTTCGAAATTTTCGAATTTTCTGACGACTGCATCTGAAAGAGCAACCCCGAAAACGTAAGAAATGACCTTCATACAATTCTTTTCTGTTTTAACATAAGAAATTATGGCGATGAAAATTGGATAGAAAGTGTCCATTTGGTTCTTAAAGGATTAAGTTGTGTAACTTCTGGAAAATTTTCTAAATCTATAAAAGAATTAATACATACAAAATCTTATTAATGGTGTGCACGGATGACTATATACATTATCGACTTCAATTAAATTTTAGGGGTAGTCTAATATCTCCTTAAAATAAGTTATGTTTAACATTTTTCTGCATATACATACATGATACAGTGGAACCCCGCGTTAGCGTACTCCGTGTTAGCGGAAACTATCCCCTCCATATGCACTCGGCCCACATGAGTAGCGTGTGTGGGGATAGCAATGCAGTCACGTAGTATGTAAGCAGTTACGACGTATTCTTAAAGATTTGTGCAAGATTTTAATCTGTAATTAATTCATTTAAGACTAAGAAATGGCTAATATTTTTTTTAATTTAAGAATTTATTATTTTGTTCACATGGTCATTAAAAATTGTCTCAAAAAATTGTTTCAAAATATTATTCGTGTAATATAAATAAAAAAATATTTTTATATAAATTTTTATTTAAAAAATTCACGCACATGTAAATAAAACAGCCAACACTAATTTAAAGTAAATTGTTTAAATGTAATCACATAAAAGGAACACCGATTGCAATCAAAGCTGGATTTCTAATTTGATAATATTTTATTTATAAATTATATGTTGGAAAATAATAATAAATTAGAAGTGTAGGGAATATAAAATATTCGGGAATATAATTTATTACAGAGGTACGAGATGTGAGTTTTTCGGATGGCTATAGATACGATTGACTTGATCTGAGACGCTCTGCTTGCAATTTTATGATTGAATACATTTAGTCTTAAGCGTAAATATTAACTGGTTAGATGGCAATACCGTTACGTCACTGAATTTCACGGAGTGGGAGTGAAACCAAGCGATAGGAGATAACCCCGCGTTAGCGGACTCAGAGCCCCAAACGGTCCGCTAACGCGGGGTTCCACTGTACACACAAATTACGTCCTAAAAATTGCTTAAAATAAATATTGTTTATTTCACACATTTCATAAATTCCCCAGACAGCACACAATATTTATGATAAATATTTATAAATATTTATTTCTATTTTTTCTAATATTATATGAGTATTTTATACATATTTTATATACATGAAGGAAAAATGTTTATTCAACATATTAAAATATAGACTAAATATTTTATACAATTTTTATAATATTTATAATAAATTTTTATGATCTGTCAGTTATTCATTTATTATTCAATTGTTTGTCCATTTATGTATTGTATGATTCGTGACTTGCGGCGGTAAGTGCATTGACCACAATGTTTCGTTGGAAATTTTTATCAATTTATACTTGAGAACGTCCTAATCAAGGTCGAAATGTTGTACTTGACAATGTAATCCATAATAAAATTGCCAGTTGGGTCGAATCTACCAAATTGGAAATATTTTATTTAATTTTTAGTTAAGAATATAAAATTAAAATTCGATTTGCTTATTATTTTGACTTTCCTTTGATATAATTTTGTAATGTTCTTTGAAGGAGTATAAATTCTTTTTTCGAGAACCTGTTAACGACTTCTTAAAAAAATTATAACAGTTTATTTTAAGATTATTATCAAGAAAATATCCTCTATTAAAAATAACTATTATTTGATAAAAGTAAAAAAAGTAAATTGAGTAATCGCTTCTTTAAGGGAATACTAAAGTGCCTGTCTAACTTGATCGGAATCGATAATGTAGGGTCATTCGTGCATATTATTAACAAGATTTTGTATGTATTTCAGATTCGGAAATCCTTTGCCAGAATTAGAGTATACGTATTAATATCATCATATGAACTAGATTTTATACCGAGAATAAACAAAATGCTTTTCAGACTGCTCTTTTTCTAACCTATATCTGAATTGTTCTTTTACAGAATTAAAGTACGCACTAAACTCTAGTGAAATACGGTCGATTTAATATCAAAAACAATAAAAATTAATTTTTGGTACGTAGAGCTGTCACTTGATGACAATATTTGCTTAGTATAGAAAATCTACGATATGTATGTACCAGATGGAACCGTACTTCTTTAGGGATAATATATACGGACAATATCGTGCAATTTAAATTAAGATTAAAAGTCTAGAAAAAGATTAGTTTTAATAAATTTTTATAACTGCAAATTCAGATATAGATTAGAAAAAAGCACTCTGAAAAACATTTTTTTTTATTCTCGGTATAAAATCCAATTCATATGATATTACGTGTACTTTAATTCTAGAAAAAATTTTCCGAATTTATAAAAAAAATACATACGAAATTTTGTTAGTGATATGCACGAATGACTACATCATCGATTCTGATCAAGTTTGACGGGCACTTTAGCATCCCCTTGTTCATATCCCTAGAGGAATACGGTTTCATTTTGTACATATATATCGTAGATTTTATATACTAAGCAAATATTGCCATTAAGTGACAGCTTTATGTACCAAAAATACATTTTTTTTGTTTTTGATATTAAATTGACCATATTCCCGTAGATTTTAGTGCGTATTTTAATTCTCTAAGTTTTGCGATTCTATAAAGTCAATTAAAAGATCAATTAAAGAAAATTTAATTAAAAAATTTCAGTAAAACAGACAACTTTAGGACCTCCTTAAACATTAAAATTGATTTTTTTGTGTATTACATATGTATGTATGCATACATACATATACAGCGATTGACAAAATTATTAGGGACACTGTTTATCTATATTTTCAATTTATAAGAAAATTAATAGCACCGTCTTTATAAATATTAAAATCTTGTTAAAATCTAAAATAAATGTTAAAATGTTTTTATACATTTTTGCCATCAAACACTTTAATGTCTGCTCCAGCATGATTGTTTACATTTCTGAATTTATTTGACCCATACAAATGAATGGAATTTCCACGGTCACTGTGAAGTTGGCATCGCAACTTTCTGCACCGCAAGTTTTCATGACAGTTCTACTTGCATCTCAAATAGTTCTCGAATTTCTGATAAGTTTCAGAAATAGTTCCGTTGATTTAGTTAAAAAAATGAAATTTAAAGTTATGAGGATCGCGGTGCGGTGCCAGCAGTCAAATTAAAAAATTGTTTAAATATATTTAATGTATGGAACTATTGCTAAAATCAGAAACTGTAAAACTATTGCGGGTGCGAGTAGAACTGTTTTTCAGGGAAAATTAGCACCTCATTTTTTTTTTTTTTTAATACTAAATTAACGGAACTATTTCTTAAACTTGTGCCAATTTCACAGTGATATTTCCACGCTGGCTGATGCCATACAGCCAAATCATAATACTACCGCTATCATATTTGATGATACATTTCTGATTATATGCTTCTCCAGCTCTATGATACACATATACGGCTCCCGTAGGCCTATTTTGTAACTCTTAACGACAGTGTCGGTATCGTTATATCGTCGTTGTGCACATATATATGATAAAAAAGTTGCGCAACGACAATATAACGATACCGAACTGTCGTTAAGAGTTACAGAATAGGCCTACAAGAGTGTCAAATAGCTATGAATAAAAAGAAAAAATTCATACATGCACAAGTAAACGTTTTTATATCGTGTACTTTTTCGTACTTTTGATTAAAAATATAATATTTAATTACTTATTACAACACTCTTAAATTCACCTGAATGTTGCTTTCATCAGACTATAATATTTAGTCCCAGTCTGATGCTGTCCAAATCCTGTATTTCTTTGCCCATGCAAGTCGCCTTTTTTTTATTTACCTCTGAGAGCCATGATTTTTTTCCAACCTTTATTGCTTTAACCCTAGCAGGAAAATTTCAACAAAATTCTAAGGGCCAGTTTCACAAACGTCGGTTAATTGCTAACGGGAGGTTAATAGATTTTCTGTCTCTCCTTAGATAATAATATAGAGAAAGATAGGTAGTCGATTAATCTCCCATTAGCAGTTAACCGACGGTTGTGAAACTGGCCCTAAAAAAACCATAAAAATTTACAAAAATGTTCCAATTCTAGCATTTTTCTAAGAATTTTTTAGTAGTTTTCTTAGAATTTTGTAAAACTTTCCGCCAGAAAATTCCTTTGTTGAGGCGTCTGTTAATGTTAAAGTTTTAGCACAAATAGTAATTTTATGGTGACTTTTAAAAGCAATAGTTAATTCTTTTGCCGTTTGACCACGATCTTTTAGAGCATTTTGCTTCAAATATCGATCTTCTCTGGCACTAGTCTTACGTTTTCTTCCTTTTCCAGATCTAGATTTAAGCTGCTTAGTTCTATCGTGGATTGAACTACCATGATTTGAGCATTTTTTGTTATTTGCATTTGAGATAGTCCTTTGGAATGCAACATAAGAATCTGAGCTTGTTTTGCAACACTCAATTCACGTTTTTTGGGCATATTTTGAAATTTTTAACAATAACTAGACAAAGAAGATTGGCAAGTAATGGTGAAATGGGAATAATCACGTCCGTAGTAACCAAAGTCGAAATGAAGAATTTTGTAAATATTGCCATGTCCTTAAGAAACTTTATATTTCACTTGTTCAAACCTTTTACAAGATTAGTCGTATAAAAACATAATTATGTAGAAAGCTTACGTTCATTCAATTTCAAGAATATTAAAAGAAATAAAGGTGCCTAATAATTTTGCCAATGGCTTTATATTTTTTTGCCGTTAAAAATTTTATTGTAAAAAGCAAGGAACTATCATAGCAAAAGGAGAGTCCAGTGCTACGCTGCCCGTACTTAGCCATTGCCACTTGTAATAATAACTTTTCCCGCGTGCCTAACAACTTCAAGTGCTGGGTAGCCGCATCTTGCCGCGCGCTTGCATTTAGAGGTAGAGCGAGTTAAACTATTAAACTATTAGCGAGAAAACTATTGGATATTTAAAAATTTATTTAAATTCGATATTGTACATTATTAGCTTTAAGTTTCTTCGCGTGATCAATAATATTTTTCATAAGGTTAACTGTCACCACACTTATTTGATTCATATGATAAATCTCCACGATGGTCGAGAAAGACATTTTTATCTCAACTTAAGATTGAAATTGTCAATAAAATAACATTTACATCCATTATTTATTCAATCCCCATTATTTGTTCAATTTATGCATCAAACTGCATCGAATTTTTTTCTAAAAAATTATAAAAAAAAAGAAATTAATAGAAAAATACATAGTATGTATACATAGTACATTAAAAAATTTAATGAGAACATTTTGAACTGTTTTTATAACAAATTTATTATGGATAAACAGAACTGATTTCTTAATGATATATTTGTTCAACAATTGATTGAACAAGTATTATTATCAAAGGTATTTAGAAGCACCACCATCCCTGAGTGTGCAAAGTTCTTGCCTTGTCACTCGTGATCTCAAAACTCTTTTCATTTGAAAACTATTATAGCCTAGACATTTTTGTATTAAAATTTTTGTCTTCAAAATTTTATTATGTTACGAAGTATTTATCAATAAATAATTTTAAAAAATGCACGCATGCACAAGGCACACAAAAATATTCCTAAACTGGCGCGAAATATATTAATGACAAATATTTTTTATAACATCTTAAGATAAAAATTCTAATACAAAAATGTTAAGGATATAATAGTTTTTAAATGGAAAGAATTTTAAGATCACAAACGACAGGGCAAGAATTTTGTCATGACTGCTTTTTTTTGTCTGTGATTAATTACGATAACTATGTACATTTTATATATGCATATATACAGGAAGTCTGAAAATCTTTGACATAGCGCTTGCATGGAGGAAACGGACCAAACTGAGTAGAAAAGTCCTCTACCATTTTCCAATTGTCGCAATAATTAACGAGTTATTAGTTAAAAAGGAATAGCCATTTTACCCGGTCTATCGTCGAATACCGGCAAGTTCGCGGCAGCGCGAGGCGAGATAAAATCGTCCAGCAAGACGGGCATCTGCCGTCGCTAGGAAGTTGTTTACAAGCATCTTGCTGGGCGGTTTTATTTCGCCTCGCGCTGCCGCGCACTTTTCAGTATTCAGTGGTAGGCCGGGCAAAATTCCTTCTTAATAACTTGTTAATTATTGCGACAATTGCAAAATGGTACAGAACTTTTCTACTCAGTTTGGTCCGTTCTATGCAAGCGCTATATCAAAAATTTTCAGACTCCCTGTATAATAAAAATGTTATATATGTAACATTTTTATTGGTCAAATATTTAATTTATCATTATTATTTATACATAAGTTTTGAATTCTGTAAAGCTAATTCGGAGAATTTTGTATTCTGTAATGTCGGTAATTTCGTTACTTTAAGATTCCTTTAAGAGTCACAAAACAGACTTGTAAATCATAATTGTTAAAATTAAATTTTAATAGCAGTAAGAATGTCAGAGAACATAAGGAATTAGATTTGTACAAAGTTTTTTTGTTTCTTGATAAATTCAAAAGACACTTTATCATTAAATCATCTTGTATTTCCTAAATAAACTATTTTAAAACCAAAATTGATTCTATTTTGGAAAAAATCCCATTCCGCTTGCCGATACAATTGAATTTTTATATATATTTCTTATCGGGACAGAGATTTTCTGTATTTCTTCAGCTTAACTCTCCTTTTCCCATTATTTATCATTAACACGTACATAGAATAAAGATGCGTATGATCAATGTAGAACAAAAAGTTTTTTTACTCTAAATTGAGTATGTAGTAACAGCAATTTTATTTCTTTAGTAGAATATAAGCAAAGATCAAAGATATAGAAAAATATAGAGAATCTTTTTAGTCCCAAATAAAAGAAATGTATGAAAGTTTGCAATTTTAAGAACTTGTCAGAGAAGCCATAAGTAGCTCCATTTTGTTGAGAAAGTTCTTTCCTTCCATCTTGTCCCATCTGACTTCTTTAAAAGAGCCCCCTAGATTCTCCCATTTCCTCTCTCGGACAAGCTGCCCAGGGAAGAAATCCTTCCGAGGAGAGTGAGCAATGGCGACTTGTACACCCGTTTGCGGCTCGCACCGTACAGCTATCATTCTACAAACATAATTAAATAGCTAGCATAACTAAATACCAAACTAATGCGCATTTAATCTTTCTTTTTTATCATAAAAGATTTGAAGTATCCTGGGTCATGAGTGAATATTAATCACGTGCCATTTTATAGATAAATGTTGTGTACATCATCAGAAAAAAGTTATGATCTGTTCAGTTACCAGCATTAAGATAAATCGCTCAATTAGCAGATATCCTCAAGACTGAAAATCCAATCTTAAACGTTTATATATATGAATTATTAATTACACAGGGCCACATTTAATTTAGGCATAAAACTGGTATCGGACCAGGTTTCTTAGATGTTTTTTGATCGCTGAACACGTTTCCTCCCTTAGTTTTGCTCTATCATCTAATTTTCTCAAAATCCTGACGTGATAGAGCAAAACTAAAGATGGAAGCAAAACTAAAGGTGGAACTAAAGGTTCAGCGACTCAAAAAACATAAGAAATCTGGTCCGATACCAGTTTTATGGCTAAGTCAAATGTGGTCCTGTGTTGGTAATATTATATCAACTACAGTATTATGAAGAGTTTTCTATAAAAACCAAACGAGTACTTTTTTGAA
The DNA here is from genome assembly GCF_013373865.1 of Monomorium pharaonis. Classification (NCBI taxonomy): domain Eukaryota; kingdom Metazoa; phylum Arthropoda; class Insecta; order Hymenoptera; family Formicidae; genus Monomorium; species Monomorium pharaonis. Next base: position 11,287,151 of record NC_050474.1, read on the forward strand.
TTTAAGTTATTGCGCCAAGTCATTTTCTATCAATTTTATTCTATCAACATGTGACGATAGAGTATCGTCACGACAGCGGCGGGGTCAAGGTCGAGTTTGCGGCTACCTTCGCCGCCGTCGTCCACGCGGTCCTCGCCGCAGCGGTCCCGCGACTATCCCCACCATCGCCATCACCTACTCCGGCGTGCCGGGTGGGGATGTCGCGCCGTATATAAAGGCCGGCCGTTAACCGAGGGAGGTTACCAGTCTCGTTCAGATTTCGGTTCAACTCCTATTCGAATCAGGGCATGCTGTGACTCCACCGACGTACTTAGCGATTTCCTTCTGGAGACGAGAGTGTACTCTCCTTCCGTTGAGCGTCCTCGGCTTTCTCACCTTCCGGAGACGAGAGCGTACTCTCTTCCCACCGAGCGTTTTCGGTCTTTCGGACGGAGTACTTTACCTCTGCCGAGCGTACTCGACAAAGTGTTTCCCTGCATAGTGAAAGCAATAGCGCCGTCGGGAAGGCTTCGACCACTGGCGGACAGGGCGTACTTCGTCTCCGTTGGGTAAATCGACCTAGATCCATTCGGACAATCGTTTGGAGAGTGTTCTCCCTTTATCTACGCGCCGTAGTAATTTGAATCCGTAAATTGGAAAGATCTGTTGAGCTGGAGATCCTACTTCCACCCTCACAATATGGATTTAGAAAGGGCCGCTCCTGTGAAAACTATCTCTTTTAAACTTAGACACTTACAGATCATTCTTAAAGAACGAATTGTTAGGGGCACTTTTTCTGGATATTAAAGGCGCATATGACAACATATTACCTCAATTATTATTCAAATATATTAATGATTTTAGAATTCCGGATGGTTACAAACAATTCTTCCTTGACTTTCTCAGCCCGAGAGTCGTGGATTTTTATGAATCGGGCCTTTTTAAGCGCCTTGCACTCTTTCCAAAGGCCTTCCTCAAGGCTTAGTTCTGAGTCCCCTTCTCTTCAATTTGTATATTAAGGATTGTTTGTCTCATATTCACCATAATAGCTCCTCTCTAGAGTTTGCTGATGATTTCGTTATATATTCTATCAATAAGGACTATAGGATATTTTTGAATAATTTAGAAAAAACTTTTCACCCTTTCGACATGGTTTGAATAAATCAATTTAAACTTATCAATCGATAAAACACAGTTCATTATTTTTAATAAGAAAAAATCCCTCTCTCTTCCAGACACAGTATTTTTCAAGGACACTTCTATTAAACTTAATCACCAAATTAAATACCTAGGATTGACTATGGATTCAGGCCTGAGATGGACCGCCCGTCTTGGGGGAGCTCAAATCTAAACTTAGTAAATTTTTAAACATCCTTAAATGGATTGCTCATCTTGGGGCATCAATTCTATTAATTGCTTAAACTTCGTTAATGCTACCATAAGGGCCCAAATAGAGTGGAGCTCTTTTTGGTACGTTAACGCTTCTGACACTAGGTTTTCTAACCTGGAAAGAACTCTGTGTATGACATATAAAATTGCTTTGGGACTATCTCGATTTACTCCTAACCGTATTACATGGAATTATAGTTGTCAACATTCATTGAGAAGAATTGTTCAATCGTGTGACAAATTCATCTGTAAAACCATTCAATTAAATAAGCCATTTAATGAAAACCATTCAATTAAAATTCTTTAATTAATAAGTTGAAAAATTTGATATCTCTTATTCAGTCTCGTAAATCTGCTTCTAGAAATGTCCCTTTTATTACCAAAAGATGGCCTGTTATTTATAGTTTTAATAACGATTTATATATCTGGGATCTTCATCCATCTCTTTCTTACCCTTTAGATTTGAATCAGGTATCCATTAACATTGACAAGATTTCGAACCCACTGGCCCTTGCTAGTGGGAATCCGAATGTTTCTTTTCAGAGCTTGTCTGGCCTTAAGTCCCCAAATGAATTAAGAATATACACTGATGGCTCTCGTACGTTCAATGGAAATGATCCCTCCAGAGTGGCTTGTGCTATCTGGATTCCTAATTTGGGTCTGACCCTCAAATTTAAGTTAAGTAATCTTACAAACTCTTTTGCAGCGGAGGCATTTGCTCTTTTGAAAACCATTGAATTTGTTATTCACAGCAATTTTACTCATGCAAATATTTGTTCCGATTCTTTGAGTTGCCTCTCCGCTCTTGAACTTAGAGATTTTTGCCCGTTTTCTCTGTTTTTTAATACATCAGGGATATCAAGGTCAAACTCTTACAATCTGAATCTTTGTACAAGTCCATTAGGTTTACATGGTGCTCTGCCCACAAGGGTATTTGGGAAACGAAACAGTTGACAGAACTGCTAAAGAGGCCTCCTCTTTAACAAATCCACCCTCAAACAAGGTTGACTTTAAACAGGCCCTAACATCACTAAAAGAATATTACATTTCTACTGACTTAGATTTCTTATCAAAAATTAATATCAATACTAGCAATAATTACATAAATTCTCTTTCGGATATAAACATTTTATTTAAAAAAAGTGTAAATTTAAAAGAAAGGAGATCTCTTTGCTCAACAGAGTTATCACAGGTTACGCTTTTACCAAGAGTTTTCTGTTCAAGATCGGGATGATTCTTCGTTGTGTGAATGCAGCTTAGCAGAGCAAGATTTGACCCATATTTTCTGGTCTTGTCCGCTGTTGCACGCCAGTAGATTAATTTTTGACACCCTTATTTAACATAGCTTGCACACTCCTTTATCAATGAATTGCTTACTTTCTAACATTAACAAAAATATTGCTAAGTTAATTATCAAATTTATTATAGATAACCAATTGAATCTCTGACTATTTCAATATATTTATATGGTCGAATTCTACTTTTCTTAATTTTCGCCATTACTGACGGCAAGATTAATCTGATCTGTGAATTATATTTAACTTTGTCATATCAAGTTATTTATTAAGATCTGGGAATTTGCTATGATACGCAAAGACTGACCTCCCAGGGGTCAGTTCGGGGTTTTGTTACCCTTTAACGTGTGGTATTGTGACCCTCTACTTGGGTCGGATATCAAACAGGGGTCTTTTAAGAAGAAGAATCGAGAGTTCGGGCGAGACACGAAGCGAGACAGACGTGCGTGAACGAAGAGCTTGATCTCCGGGTCATTATAACGCGTGATCGAACTTGTAGGGCAACCGCAAGTATAAAAATCGATAGCAAAGCGCGAACAAAGGAACTGGCGACCCGTTATACGAATATTCCGTCTAATAAATTGCCGATTAACGCGATTCCGTTATTAATGAAACGCGAGGCAAACCCGAAACGCTAACGCGTAGGTCCCAGCGACAGGGACTTGTAACGAAACGCAAACGAAGCGAAGCGAGAAGGCGAGAACCGAGGTGAAATGCGAGTGAGTGAACGAGTGAGTGAGAGTGTGTAAGTGCAAGCGAGGAAGAGTGATGTAAATACTGTTTAGAGAATATACGTTGTTATAAAATGGAAAAGCATAGTGAATTCTATCTTCTGGTGACGTATCTCGTTCCCACGACATCTCCATTCGCGGCGCTGACGTACCTGAAGGCGAACTTCAAAGCGCGATACATTCGACGCCGATACGAGCATCAATATTCAAACCTCCGCAGACAGGAAGGAGGGAAGCTACCTTGGCGGGGGAATGGAAAAACCGACCTGGTAACCTGGTGTAGATGGTAAGTCCTAGCGCGAGATTTCCGATGAAATCCGAAGAAAATACGGGCGTATAAGCATTATCCGACTTTGTCCGGCTACAAACTAACCTAACCTAACCTTGAAACCGACGGAAAAGCCGGTCACCCACGAGCGACGCGACCGAATCTGTGCCGCAAAGAAATCGAGAGCGATCGACGCGAGCGCGAACCGAGCGAACTCGCGACTATGGGCCATAAGACCCATAGTTTCCCGTAACTACGGAAGTTACGGCAAAATTACGGTAAATTACTGCGACTACTCCCACCCCGGACATGCGCAAAACGCACCAGTGGAAACGGGGAGGAGAGAGCCGACGAGAGCGAACTCGGGCGAGGAAGGGCGTTCGAGGAATTCTCTCGGAACCGTCGTAACGAATAGACGTGTTGCAAAAACCGAGACCTCCGCAATTTTCTAACGAAATTCCCGGATCCGCGTAGAGTATGAGCGCGCGTGCGGCAGATACGTGATAATACCGACGCCATCGCAAATCCAAACGCGAGGTAAAAGGCAGCGTGCGTGTACCGACGCGGCGACGACGTTACATACGAACCCGAACGCGAGTATTCCGGAAGAAGTGTGCGCGTCACCGCGACGCGACGGCCGCAGCTGGCTCTGTATCGAAACGCAAGTGAGCGATAACGCAGAGTAAGAGCGAACGCCTTGTTGAGTCGAGCAGCGCACACGTCATATCGCGACCCGACCTAATTAACGAGAGCGAGCGGATGAGTGGGCGAGTGCTGGAGAGTGCGCAAGTGAGAACTCTTGTTATCTTTGTAAAAAAAATCAAATAAAACTCTCGTTGAAGTGAGCTTGACCAGTGTCACCGAAATTATTTCCACGAGGCGCCCCCACCGACGTCCCGTTCATCCCGACCACCATTCCGCAATCACCGGATCAGCGGCGATAAAACGCATAGCATTGACCTTGGCGGTTACGAAGGTTCCCAGTGAACACAGTAATATAGCAGCAGTGTAACAGCAATGTAACCGAATATAACAGGTTACGTTACTCTGAAATTACACGTAACTTACATGTAAGTTACAATTTCCGACTCAGCAATATAACATATTATAAGTACATGTTATCTAACCGTTACACAACAGTTACAAAGAAAAATAAAATAAAATAAAAATTTCATTTTTTTTAAATTATTTTTATCAACAGCACATACTACATTTAGAATAAATTTTTATTAATTAATTAAATTTAAATTATGTAATTTTTTATTTTAATCTTACTTGCCGCTGCTAGGTTTGAACCCGGGACCTTAGGATGACGAACCTTGTACTCTATCTGCTACGCCAATTTGACTCATCGATATGGGTACTTGTTATTGTCTACATATACTTATATGTTATAAACTGACGCAACTATATTATTTTTTATAAAAATAAATAGCACTAATTTATTTACTTATTAATTTCATTGTTAAATTTATCTTTTTCCATAACCTTAATAATTTGATGGAAATTGCGATCTATTTAGCACTAATCTTTGAAGCGTTCAAATGATTAATTAAATGGTTAACTATATAGATCGTAATTCTAAGAAAAATTGAATAGTATACATTTATTATTCTGTTTTTGTTCAGCACATGATAAATTTCGATTTTGTGCATTTTTTGTGCGCAGTAATTGTAGACAAACTGTTATTTTTAAAAACATTATTTTTAAAATAATTTTTTTTATTATCAAATAAATCTATCATTCAGGATGTTATAATGTTGTCGTTCCGTAATAACATCGATACGAACGTGTTATGTTACGATTATACAATTTTTGTTGAATAACTGTAACGCTAAAACGATGTATAACAGCTATATCACTTGCGTATAACAAATATTACGTAACAGGTTATTTCCATGTCATATAGCACCTACATATCACAAGAATAACAATGTTAAATTACTTGTAAATTCCATGTTATATTGCCGTTATAAAATGTGTTCACTGGGTTAAACCGGCCTGGCAACCGTGAGCAGAGCGGACGAGACCACCTGGGAATCGAACGACCGGCAGCAACGGCAAGTCACCACTAGTTACGGTAAGACGTAACAAATTCCCCAAGTTTCCCGGCAATTCCGCGACATACGCGGTCCGTCCACTCACAACCTAACCTAACCTAAGCTTGCAACCAATGTCTTCTACGTTAGCGCATAAAACCCGAATAACGATGTATTCGCATAATACAGATGAGATAACCGAAAAACTAACGACCGAACGAAGATTAGACGCGGATAAAACACGGAATCGAGAAAAGAAACTACGCGAAGTAACCGAAAAGCCCGAAAACCAGAAAATTGACCGTATCTGTCACTTTTAACCGTAGTTGACACCGTAGTTTGAACGCGCGCTAACAGATGGCGCGACCACCGAAGCAAGTACGGTTGATCGGCGAACAAGCGTAGGGAGCGCCGAAAGATGGTAACATGTACAAGGAAAAGTTCAAAATAATGACCCTGACAGCATATATCAAGGTCATGAAATCGGTGAGGTCGCCCTTACTGTGCATAATTACCATACTTTTTATTTACATATATTTATTATTATATGTATAATCTTTTATAATTAATATGTATAATTAATTATACATAACACAGGCACACAAAAAAAAATGGTTGGTCCGGCGGCCCAGACTAGTCAATCCTTATATATTTTGACCCGTGAATCTAAATCCAAGGTCAGAATTGCAAGGTTAGCTCGCATTTCCTAACCTCAAAAAAAATTTTTTTTTAATGTTGGTCCGGTGGACCAGACTAGTCTATTCTTATGTATTTTGACCCGCTGAATCCAAATCAAAGATCAAAATTGCTGAATTGGCTCATTTTTTCCTAACCTCAAAAAAAATTTTTGTTTAATGTTAGTCCGGCGAAACAGACTAGTCTATTTTTATATATTTTGACTCACTAAATCGAAATTCAAGGTCAGAATTGCTAAATTGGCTTTTTTTAACCTCAAAAAAAACGCCTTGTAAAAGCAGTTTGGGTCACAAATGTATAACCCAGAGCGTGCGTAACTACATTACCTGAGGAAAATTCAATACGTATGACAAGTCTAAGCTTCTGTGAATAAATAACGTAGAAACTTTACTCCCTTTTTCTATTATATCAAAGTCTTTTATTCTCGAAGGTTCTGTGCAATGGCTTTCTCTTACATTTCTTCCCTTTCACAGAGATATCACGTTTGAGCGTCCAGCAGAAATCAACCATTATATTCACATGCCACTTGCCTTGATATCGATACTCCATCTCCTTGATGTCCTGATGAAATCTTTCTCCCTGTTCTTCACTATAATCACTTAGATTTCTAGGAAGTAGTCGATATGGAAATCCAAGAAATGCAACTTAAAAGATTCATTAAGCAACCTAGTTTTCTATAATTTTCCATCATTTCCGCCACCCTTTTTCTGTAATGACCTTTGTGATTTCCTAGAAAATTTTCTATGACACTTTTGAAACTCAGCCATGCTGCTCTTTCGTCTTCATTCATATTGGTGACAAATTGTCGTCTCTCAATATTTTACGTATTTGAGGTCTATCGAAATTTCCCACAATTTTGCACCAAAGATGTTGGAAAATTTTTCTTATAAATACTGGTAGCATTCACCTTTCTTATTCAGAGGTTTCATCCATTGTTTCATGAGTCCTAATTTGATATAAAGAGGTGAAAGAAAAACTTTTAAAGGCTCAACTAACGGTTCATTTATGATGTTTTTAAACCTAGGTTGCAAAGACGTCCTTGTCGGCCATTCTTTTCTCATGTAATGGTTCGTTCGATCTCTACTATCCCATTCACATGAAAAGCACAGATTTTTTGTGTAACCTAATTGTTGACCCAATAATATGGTGAGAATTTTCAGATCCTCACAAATTTGCCGTCTATGTTCTGTGTATTTAATTTTTTCAAGAACTGTTTTCAGGTTTGTGTACTCTTCTTTTATCATTACCGAGTGCGCTACAGGAATGGAAGCATATACATTAGTAATGTACAGGAACACTGTACATTGTTGCTGTACATTACAATACACTGTTTTCAAGCTTCTCTTAGAAGAATCGATGAATAGTCTCCACTTATCAGACTTTAGCATCCAGATTTCAGTTTATTCATTAATCCAAACCTTCGAGAATAAAAGTTATATATAATAGAAAAAGGGAGTGAATTTTCTACGTTATTTATTCACAGAAGCTCAGACTTGCCATACCTATTAAATTTTCCCCAAGTAATGTGGTTACGCAAACTTGCACACTCTAGATTATACATTTGTGACCCAAACTGCTTTTACAAGGTATTTTTTTGAGATTAGAAAAAATGAGCCAATTCAGCAATTCTGGCCTTGAATTTCGATTCAGCGGATCAAAATACATAAAAATAGATTAGTTTGGTCCGCCGCACAGTGGATCGAAAGATAGTAAAGTGCGGACATCGTTGTTTTGGAAACGATATACAACAACAAACGCTTTTAATTGTAAATATTATATGTAATTACAAAATGTATTTTTAAATGTATTCTGATGATTAAAATAATTATTGCTCGCATTATTATATTAAACAATAAACTTTAGCAACAATTTTTGTATGGGCTGCTACCGCCATTAGCATTACCCGATATGCACCACAGGGAGTCGGATTTTGCATATTGTGTGCGTGTGCGTGCGTGTATGTTATGTGTATATGTGCGTGTACGTTTATATTAAAAGTTCCAATGTTTCGGGAAGCAAATCTTGTTCCTTTTTACATGTTTTCGTTCTTAAATTAAAAATTAAGGGATCCGATAAAATTAATAATTGATGTAAAACGTCTTTATTCGTGGCTGTTATACAAATTTTACGTGAATGTTGCCTCCTATATTCTCGAAATTCTTTATTACGCGCCTCACTTGCTCACAGACGCACGCACGCACGAACGCACACACGCACACAGAGACATGTCGCATACACACTCACAAAATGCAATATTACTCCTATGGCGCAACATCCCTTTGGCTTATGTCGGATAATTTTTTGACTTATTTTGTAAAGTAGCAGATAGTAGCAGCTAAAATTAATGAATTTATAAAATAGATTATGCCCTTAATCCATTACTTCCAGCCAAAGTTCAAGATATTATAAGACTTTCTGTTATCGTTAAAAAAAAGTTCACATTTTAGGATTTTCATTATGACATTGTAAAAACGATTGCCAAACGTTAAACAATACCATTCATTAATTGAGATACAAAGTTTTTTCAAGCTAACAAAGATCCTATAAATTGGAAAAAAGTTGATATCACAATATTTAAAGTGGTATGAAATATACTAGCTTGAAATTAGACAAAAATCCGTCTTTGTATAAATCATGATATTCGAGGTTATTTTTCATATGAATCTGATAACAATTTTGAAAATAATGATGATATAATAATTCTATAACCTTTTTACTAATTAAATTTGCTGTTAGGGACTTTATGTAAACAAATTTTTTGGGAGGAGTCTATGTCCGCATTTTAACGTTGTTCGATCCACTGTGCGCCGGACCAACATTTAAAAAAAAAATTTTTTTGAGGTTAGAAAAAAATGCAATTCATTAATTCTGACATTGAATTTGGATTCAGTGGATTAAAATACATAAGGATAAACTAGTCTGGTCCGTCGTACCAACATTAAAAAAAAAAATTGTTTCTGAGATTAATAAAAAATGAGCCAATTCAGCAATTCTGACCTTGGATTTGTATTTAGCGGGTCAAAATACATAGGGAAATTAGTCCGGTCCACCGGACCAACATTTAAAAGTTTCTTTTTGAGGTTAGGAAATATGAGCTAACTTTGCAATTCTGACCTTGGATTCGGATTCAGCGAGTTAAAATACATAAGGATTAACTAGTCTGGTCCGCCCATAGAGCTTGTATTAACGGAGGGAGGGGCCATTGCTATATGCCGGAGTCCGCGCGGGGAGAATCGACAGAAACATAAATATATTCTCGTATATTCTGTCTCTTTTCGTGTTGGACTTTTCCCCACCACTCCGTTTTCTAGAATGAAAAAAGCGCACATACGAGCGGTACGACAGGTACGAGTCTACCTACTTGGTGCCTACTTGGGCCTCGGGCTGTTACAATTAGTACAAAAAATTTTTACATACGAAAGTAATACTGTGCATTTATTAATTGGCATGCATCTTTTAGATTCTAAATTATGTACCACTTAATGAATATACAGTGTGTGACGTGACAGCCGCAGGCTGCTGTCCGTCACAAGGCCCTGAGGGCCCTTACGCATTAACATCACGCAGCGGACGCAAAAGCGTGTTATCTTGTACTTTTGTGTGTGTGACGTCCCGCGTGTTGTCCGTTCAATTAATTGTTAAGATTTTTGCGAGCGCTGTACCGCGGGTGCGGCGGAGATCGGTGGCTCTGAAGATCTCGTTGTAATTATCGAACGTCTCGTCTCGACAGAGAACCTTCCCGGAGGTCGCAGAGTGAATGGACATAGAGGGAGTAAAAGAAGACCCTTTCTAAGCGGGGGTCCGCAGGTAATGCCGCCCTTATCTTGCTTATCGTTTGTGCCATTTGAGAATTTCGATACTGCCGCCGAATCACGCTTTCAGGATCCAGCGACGGCGCGAAGCCGGCATCCCGACGGGGCGACTGCAGACCCGATACCGCAGGAAGTCCGGCGAAAGGATCGCGACAGCTTATGATCAGCCAACGCCCCGTCGAGGAGGAAATAACGCCCTGGTGGCGGAGGATGCGCGGCAAGGGGAGAAGAGATGGCCGCGGAAGGAGGCGCCAGGATTCTCGTGCCCGGGGCCCCTAATTATCGACCGCCGTGCTTGGATCGATCAGCCAGCGACAGCGTGGGCACCGCGCTCTGCGCGAAAATCGATTTTCGCAAAATCAGCCAATAAGGGCCCGGAATGTCGGGGGCAAGGTGGGGCGCGCCGCCGAGCGGCTCCCGCGAGATCCAGGATTTCTCACTCGTGCTGCGGACGTAATCGAAAATACTGTGCGTGTGTTCCGAAGTCCCGAGCCAAGGCCCGTAAGAGAGGACGCAGGAGCCGAGATCATCCCGACCCGGAGGAGGCGAACGAGAGGCGACGTGGTGAGACGAGCGTCACAGTATTGTAAAGCCACCGATTTCGCGGATTGGGCGAGCCGCGGGAAAGTCGCGTAATTATCGTTGTATTTTCCGACGTACTGAGTGGGGCCACGAGCTCGCGGATTTATCGGAGCACCGTTGTCTCGCCCGATCACGCCCGCCCGCGTGATTTCGCTCCGTGCTGTGCATTTCGTATTATCATCGCATTGTGTGTGCGTCCCGATCCGCAGCCGAGTCAATCGTTACTTCGTCCGGTCGTCGTGTCACGGGTTATTCCCGTGTTGTAAATTGCCGCGCCTTGATAAATTATCGTTAGTACTGTGTAATTTGGTCGATCGCATTGATGTCGCGAGCCCTTCGGTAATTGCGCTCTGATAATACTCGATGTAATCGTCTCGAACCGCCTGGTTGGCGAGTGAATAATAACACAGGCACACAAAAAAAAAAAGTGGTTGGTCCGGCGGACTAGACTAGTCAATCCTTATGTATTTTGACCTGCTGAATCCGAATCCAAGGTCAGAATTACAAAGTTAGCTCGCATTTCCTAACCTAAAAAAATTTTTTTTGAGGTTAGGAAAAAATAAGCTAATTCAGCAATTCTGACTTTGGATTTGGATTCAGCGGGTCAAAATACATAAGAATAAACTAGTCTGGTTTGCCGAACCAACATTAAAAAAAAAATTTTTTTTAGGTTAGGAAATGCGAGCTAACTTTGCAATTCTAACCTTGGATTCGGATTCAGCGGGTCAAAATACATAAGGATTGACTAGTCTGGCCCACCGAACCAATATTTAAAAAAAAATTTTTTTTGAGGTTAGAGAATGCGAGCTAACTTTGCAATTCTGACCTTAGATTTGAATTCAGCGGGTCAAAATACATAAGGGGTGCGTTCGGGGAGCTCACTATTAGCGCTACGTAGCACTACCGCTGTTCGCGGAGACGCTGGATAGCGCTATCAAAATTATGATGACGTCACTGTCCGTAGCGTTTAACGTCATAAACGCGCGCTATCCATGCTACTGCTTCCGAGGTAGTGCATGGATAGCGTTTGGCTCAATCCCCATCATTGTCTGTTTAAACATCACGTGCTATCTCTCTTTTAAGGTTAGAGAAAATTTATGCGTGATCTTGAAAGTAGAAAATAAGAAATTGTTTATATGTCCTAATGAAAATATTTAATTAACATAAAAATCTCTCTTCATTGAGAGAGAGAGAGAGAGAGAGAGAGAGAGAGAGAGAGAGAGAGAGAGAGAGAGAGAGAGAGAGATCTGTTTCATTGAAATTTATTAAATTTATTAAAATATATTAAAATTCCTTAATATATACTCATTTAAATTTGTTAAAATTTCTTAAAATTCATAAAATTTATTTCATTGTTATTTATTATATAAATAAATTTTTTAAATTTTAATAAATGTTAAATATTAATTTTTAATAAATTTTAATGCATTTTAATAAATCTTAATAAATAATAAAAAGGGATCAAATAAAAAAGTTTCTGTGAAATATTTCATTAATATATTTCTATCAAGGTGATCAAGACTGGATCTTTGAGTTTAATATTATTTTTCATCAAAATATGTATATAATAATATATACTATTTTGATTCATTAGACTGCATGTACTGTTTGTCTTAAAATGCAATCCTTTTCTGTACCAATTGCAAATATGTAAACGACTTAAGTATCATTATTATCAATTAAATTGATAACGTAATCATATATTATTTTAAAATTTTAGTTTAAATAATTAATGCAATTCAAGAGCGACAGTATACGACATAGTGCAAAAGAACATAAATTTACATAAAAAAATTATATTATGCATAAGCTTCAAACATATAATATTATGTAAAATAAATATAAATTAATAATTAATTAATTTGATTTTAAATTGAGATAGAAAAATGGAACAAAATAAAAATTTATAGGAAATTGTTTAAATTATTTTATTTTATTACATATAAAATAATTTTAATTAAAGAGTAATATATAGAACTTATTAATTATTATTTAATTTATTTAAAAATTAAAAAATTTATTTAATAAGATCGTAAATAACTTTAATAATTTTTATTTTGTGAACTTCAAGAATTTCAATTTCCATTGAAAAATTTAATTGTTTAATAATCATTTTATAATTATTAAAATATTGAATATAAAATAAATGTAAACAAATAAGTATCATATATATATATATAAAGAAAAATAATAATAAATATACTAAGTAACATTGTTAACATAAATAATTATTAATATATATATAAACATTTTGTTAATATTGCTGGCAGTGGCTAATCAACTGCCCAACAGTGTTTGCTACGCTATAGCTGTTCACGGAACTCGCTATCACTACCGCGCTATTGGCTCCACGAACAGTTCAGATAGCGTTAGCGTTTGTAGCGTTAATAGTGTCTCCCCGAACGCACCCAAGGATTGACTAGTCTAGTCCGCCGGACCAACCACTTTTTTTATGTGTGTGCCTGTGTAATTATCGCGTTTATGGCTCGCGAGATTCGGTAGGGCGCGGGAGAACACGAGTCCGTCGCGTGCTCGGAGCTACGGTTCGTCCCGTTCGTCCTTGACAAAGTCGTCATCCTATCGAGAGTTTGGGGTCCTCCAACGACGCCGGGTCAAGCGTACGCAAGCCGGAGAACTCCTGCGTACGCACAATAACCCGTTCGTCAAGCATCCCGTTTCCGCGAGATACGATACCCAGCGGTCGTCAGCTGGTAACGCGCGCGAACCATCGCCGCTCTATAGAGCCGTCTAACCTTATAAAATATCCGATCAAATACAATTGTTAATTTTCTTTGTTACATTAATGTTGTGTCACTGATTCTTTCGCCTTCCCGATTTCATCCGCCCGCGCCGAACCCCCCCCCCCCCCGCTCTGCCATTTGAGGGCTGAGCAGCTGGATATCAGAGCCGCTAACGCCCCGGTCGCCTAACGTGCGCCCGTCTTTCCCGCGATTCTGTTACCGTAACGTTCGTTAGCGATTTGGTGTACATAGAGTGGTACGCTTAACGTACCTGGCGCCCAACTAAGCATTGCAGTGGAAAATTTCGCAGAGGCAGTCGCCTTGACACCCGGGCGGCTCAGGGCCGCGACCAGGGATGGAAGCGAAGTTGGCCGTCGCTCGCGAGCGACGGTTACAAGTGTTATCTTTGTAAGCAATTTTTTTTTCGTACGAATTCGAGAATCGGGCCTCAGATTGTATATTTACGAACCTATTCCCACACGAAAAAAGACAGAATATATCCACCTCTCTGTCGATTCTCCCCGCGCGCGTTGCGATGCACCAAGGCCCCTCCATTAATACAAGCTCTATGGGTCCGCCGGACCAACCACTTTTTTTGTGTGCCTGTGTAATTGTTTTCTCTCTCCCCTCTCTCCCTCCCTCTCCCTCTCCTGTCACGTGAGTATGCACAGACGTGTCAGTCGCTTCGTATTCTTTTGCATTTCTCTGTCGCCTCTTGCCCTTCAAGGCTTTTTGGTTGCAGATTATTAATTAAGTGCGCTTTCATTTGACTCCGCCCGACTGCTGTAAGTACTTCCACTCACTATCTTCGTGATTTTTATTGTTCTTTGGATCTTGTCGCTTGAAAGGTTCTAGGAATTCTGTTTGCCGAGGCTTTCGCTGTAAGTCCAGGACTGGATTCGCATCGTCAATTCTCGTCCTCCTCTCCACTGCTGGCTTCAACTGTCAGGTTTTAAACCCGTCTCATTCACCACTATTTGCGTGCGATATGACTTTCTGCAAGTGATTCATCGTAACCGTCAATGCTTTGCAATACGAACGCAACTCTGAATATGCCTTCTAGGCACAGGAATGTTCACTCCTTTAGCCATCCATCCTCTGAGACCAGCCTTTTGGAGCTACAAGGATGTGGTGCCCCATTTGTAAGTCTTGCCGTCTCATCAGTCTCCTTGCGCCCCTACTTTCGGTTTTACAGCTGTCGGCGCAGAGGCCGGGCACTCCTCTAACGCCGAGTTGGATTCGTTTAAGAGATTAATTTCTACGCTTCTTGAGAAGATAACTAACATCGAGTCAAAACTATGAACTGTCATCTATAAAATCGCAATTCTCTTTTCTCGAAACTAACATCCAACGTTTGTCTCGTCCCTCTCTGATCTCTTTGTTCAAACAGATGCGTTATCAGCTAATGCTCTCGCGGCTTCAACTCAAATTCAATTCAAGAATCAGCAGGCCGACTTCGTTGACTATATTGGGGCTCTGGAGTCCGGATTCGTATCTCGGCCCACGGACAATCCCGCTGTGTCACCTTGCCGCGCACCTGGAGACTCTGAGGTGGAACAAGCTCCTCTCTGAGGTTATTCTTTTCGATGTTAGAGATCTTCCCGAGAATCTGCACACCATCGCAGCTAATATTGTCTCAGCCTTGAACGTCACTGTCTTTCCGGGGGATCTCTTGCTTCCTGATTTCGAGTAAAAGCGATCGCAAAATAATGTTATACACTCATTTTCAAGTTAAACAGATGAAATTTTAGGTGAATTAAAGCAATAAAGTAATGTACATTCCAAATTTTTGTCAGTGTTCAGGCCGCCATATTTAACTTTCCGTTGACAACCAACTTTTTCTAGGCAAAAAGTCAATCGATAGTAAAATGTCCGCTTGAGAAAAAATGGATTAAACTTCTATTCTCAGCAACCTCTTCTCTTCTTCTCCACCCATGATCTCATTGAGGTCATCCTAAACTTACTCGTCCATCGGATCCCTCTCCACTTCGTCACAATCCATGATTATTCTAGTTTCGTTCCCGAGTTTTTTAAACTCCCTATTCTTTCTCAATCAAACTACCTTAAATTATCTATCCTCGATGAGAAGGTAGAGTTCTACACTAAACTTCTCTTCGATGCTCGTGACCTTCACGTCCTTCTTCGTTCATTCAGAACCAAAAGACCTCCTTCTTGGATTGACCCGTTGATCTGTTCTTTTATGTGCAGCGGAGACGCTGCTAAAAAAAACATTACTCTTCGGCCCCTCTTCCTTGAGACTTTTATTGCTCTTTGCAATGTCAGTCACCTTATCACCTGAACTAAAAACAGATATTTAACGTGGCGCATTGTATTATCGTCTGACTCCTCTCGTCTCTGGTCTAAGCTTTATTCCTTAGGCATCGTCAAACCTAAATCGTCCTCCCTTTATTGCGACTTCCCGCCTGACAGCCTAAATTTCTTCTTCTCGGCCGCCCATGTTTCCCCTCCCCCTACTTCCCCTTTCCTACCCCCTTGATTCACTCCTTTCTCACTTGAATTTCCCCTTTCCGCCACCATGCCTGATTTCAATACTTTTTACTTCTCCTACATCACGTCCGATATGCTACTTCTTCCCTCATTTCACCTCCCTTTCTCGCTCCCTCTTCTCTCTTCTTCCCCCTCTTTTACACACATCTAATATATAATGTTAATTAAATTAATGTATAATAGATAACAGCTTTAGACTTTTAATTAATATTTTGAGCTCTCATTAAAAAATCTCTAGACTTATTTGTAAAATATTATGAAATATGTAATAAATATATTTTTTACATTAATTTTTTAATATTAACAATAATAAAGATGAAGGAAATGTTATTTAAAGATAATATGTAATACTAAAGAAAAAATACTATATTTATACAATAAAAATTTAAAAATCAAATTCGTTTTCTGGAAAAATTTAACTTTTATGAAATTTTAAATTTTTGCTTTTTATAGAAAACCCTTCAATCATATTTAATTTTATTTTGCTACTGAATTGTTAGAGCCTACTTATAGTTATCATTGTAATTTATAATATCTCATAAATGTTGAAAATTTAACTTTCTAATTTAAAAGATTCTCCAGCTCTTAAAATCGAGGAGGAGAGTCACATGATTTTTTCCTATTAGAAACTAAAAACTATAGTTTTTTCAGTTTTTTTTCTCTACAAAATTATTAAATTATGTTCGCTCAAAACCCAAAACCTTTAGCAAAAATACCCGAGGTTCTTCAAACTACAAAATACCTATCACCAATTGGCGAAGCTAGAATACAGCTACAGGCGTTTCCCAAGGGTTCCACAGAACCTAGACCGAGGTGTGAACTGTTCGCCAAAAACTGCCAGCCCATACACTTTGCTAAAGCCTGCACCGCACTTATTTGATGCTGATAAATCTACGAACAAAGAAATAAATATTGTGATACTATTATAATACCGATAAATGAAAGGTTTCATATCTTACATTTTACATTTTTAAAATAACATTTTATAAATGTTGATGAAACAACTGACCTGACAAAAAATTAAGTCTCTTAGCTCCTGGGGTTCGTAACTCATATGCATAACTCTACCATCGCGACACACGCACTTCAGAGATTTTTCACCGACATGAACAACCATCGACGTTCGACAGACGCTATCGTATCCATGCGTTAAGATATTTATTTTCACACAGGACTGTGTCGGCGAATTCAACGCGTTCCAATGTGAAACGATGAGTGGATCTTTCACTTCTTTTGCTATCGTATCTAGTACGTATTCTGTACGCAAACGCATGAAAAAATGTTGCGCTTGTTGGATAATTTGTTCTAATAGCGTCTGGCTCTTTGTCATTTCTAGAAGTTCGTATCTGTCAGCAGCGGTAGGGCCAGCTATATATCTGCGTTTACTAGGTCCGAGAGGTGCCGAAGCAGGATGGGGAAACGGATGATTACTATTATTGTAATGCACTTCACGCAACAGTTGGTGAAGAGAGTGTTCTAACACGTGATCGTGGTCTGTCTTGTGCGGCGGCGGAACTGTAGGTTTCTTGTCACTGCCTGTGCTGTGACACAGGCCAATTATTAATTGAATTCCTGGGAGTACCTGGTATAAACAACAAAGAAAACAATTTATTAACCATATTTTGTACAATTTATTAACCATTAACAATATGTGTATAATATTCACACACACGCCCACACACATGCACAACCTAAAAATATATAGTAAAATTCATCAAGCTGACAAAAAAATTAAAATAAAGAGTCAAAATAAATATCCAAGCGTTAAACATTTAAATCATACATTGATCGTTTCAGCTCTTTGAGTTATATTTAGCATTTGTTCGCAATAGTTTTGGTACAAAGCTGCTAAGCACAGTAAAATTTATATGCACTATATGCAATTCGCATATTTAAACATTTATTCGTTAAAGGAATTTTCCACTTCGAGATTAACAGTATTGAATCTTTGTATTATGACGATTTTACAGTGAAAAAAATTGTTTACTCGAGATTCTCGCACCTATCAATTCCAATGTGACTTCTCCCTTCTCTAGAACTCTACTTCTTATGAGAAGTAGATATAGACAGGAGAACGAGATAAACATGCGGAAAAGAATCTGGGAATGTATTTTTGTGCCATTTATTAGTGATTTATATACAATTTTATATATGATTTTTTTTCACCTACTCAATTTTTTATAAGATACGAAAAACTCTTAAGTGTGTTGAAACTTTTCAGCGTTAATGTATACAGAATGTTTATAAAGTCTGTCTCTATTATCTATTCTATATTTCAGATATGTTACAAAATCATGAAAAATACACAAGATGTTTTCAATTATTTCAAAGGGCTTTTTAAAGAGATTAAAGATGAAACAATTATTTTGAAACCGTTTCTAAAATATAGGAGATGAATACAGATTTTATAGATATCTTGTATATCATTCGGCTAAAATTAAAAAATATATAAGAAAAAAACTCATGATTTCTATTTGCAGAATACATACCGTGGCCATAATCTGATTTCCGACAACCATGTGAGGTATAGGCGCTCGTAAATGTACAGCTTCTCGCGCTAATTGACTAAACAGTTCCTTACAAAATAAAACGTTTTGCGCAGCCTCTAACTTCTGCTGCCAATGCATGTCAGTATTTGAATTATTTGCACTGCTATTAAGCAAGCTTATATTTGCATTGCACAAATCTTCTTGATCTAAACAAGAATAAATTTAAACATTTGTTTAATGTATACATATTGTGAATATCTTAAAGATGTTCGAATAGAAATAGAATCAAATAGAGTCAGTATAATAAGATAAGAATTTGAATCTCTATGACGCAAATTATTCGAAAATTTTGAATCTACAGATTCGAATATAAATCATAGAATAATTCAATTTTAAAATTATATTTAAAATAATTTTATACACTACATGTAGTAATTGATATCATTTTTCTTACATTAAAAAAATTTTGTTATCTGTATTAAAATTCAACCTAACAATGATTATACTGTTGCAGACTTTCGATTTGAATGGCATAAATGACGCGTTGATGGTTAATTCTTTGATGGGCTTTTTATTAAAATTAGGTTTTTATCAGTTGATTTTTTGAAACTTTGCATACCTACGTTCTTTTAGGGGTGCGTTTGGGGAGACGCTATTAGCACTACCAGCATCAGTCCATCTTCATTACTCATTAAAAGTAGAACCAGGATAAACTGATGCTGATAGCGCTAATAGCGTCTCCCCGAACGCACCCGAGATCGCTGATTCCAAATCTGAATTCAGATTTTGCAAATTCAATATGACGGATCTAATATGGCTGCTATCAGCTAGTAAATTAGTAAAAATCTGAATATTTTTGTAGTAAATCCATTTTTTAGGATGTTACAGATCTGAGAATGAATGATAAATACATAAATATTCATAATGACAGATACAATATGGCTGCCTACATGTGATAAATACATAGGCCTAGTTTACACCGCGTGACCTGACCTATGCCCCAACCTTTACCCCGACCTAAAGTAGGCTACTAATAAACTGTTTACACGTGTTATGTTGTGTGGCCTAAGATGGATCGGGGATCGTCAAAAAGTGACCTGACCCAAACAAGTCTGCGAGCGTTTACACTGTTGTGAACTATCGGGTTGAGTCGAATATAGTGTATAGGTCGCGGACTAAACGGTGTAAACGTGCTCATAGACTTACTAGAATAGACTGCTTATGAAGTGAAAAAACGGTAGTGGGGGTACTAACAGTGTCAAAGCGTGAGCGTGTTGTCATAGTATGCGTATCGCGCATACTCTGACACCGTTATTGGTCGCTTTGCTTTCTCACTATTCTGCATTAGAAAGAAATAGCAACCCATCTTAACAATAGTTATCCTTTTCTCAGTGACGGATACCCCCACTACCTTCATGAGCAGTCTATTGTAGTAAGTCTATGGATAAATATTTTTGTCTTAAGCCAACAATACACGATGCTTGTTTTCGTGCTGGTTTGCTGGATGGAAATACTCTGTCTTGATTGGTGCATATACATCTATCTTCAGAAATGCACCAATCAGGACAGAATATATCCATCTAGCAAGTAATCCTGTACGAAAACAAGCATCGTGTATCACAGGCTTTACTCTGTTGCACCAGTGCAATGCAGCGAAAAAGAACAAGCCAATAGTCACTGAAATATAACTGGAACGAGTGCGAGTGCTAGTATCGTGATCCGACAAAAAGGATCCAGAGATATCCTTGCTCCTTTTTAATACAATCTGATAAAAAGTTAAATTCTTACACACACACGCATGCACGTACGCACGCACGCACGCACACACACACACACACACACACACACACACACACACACACACACACACCCTATTTTCGCTGAACTTCTCACAAGTTCTTGCATTTCTTGTTTATCTTTCGTTAAAACAATCGCGTGTAAATGTGTATGTGAATACGTATGCCACTATTACTAAAATATGCTACTACGCGTTCATAAACTTTTTACGGGACTGTACCATTCCCACTAATCTCTACTACACATGCGCATTTCAAGTTGAAAAAGAACAAGAATACAGAGCATGGACGAAAGAATATATGGACACAGCACAACGCAAATTTGTGAAATTTGCGGTAAGGGGAGCGCTATCTCTTTCTACCAGTTGACACCGTCGGGTATTTCCGCCACATACTCGATGGTTCCCGAAACTAGATATACTTCATATCCGCTAAGTCTCAAATAAAAGTATAAAATGCAATCTTCGAAAAATTATTATGCATAACGTAATTCGGATATCTTCGGTTACATTCGTTGATGCCGACGGTGTCAACTTGTAGAAAGACGCTGAACGAATAAAAAAGGAGAGCATTCTCGCTTCCCTTACCGTACGTTCAACAGCCCCCTCACCATTGAAGCACCTTATACTGTGTCCATATATATATTCTTTCGTCCATGATATAGAGACCCTGGGCTGCTATTCCGTAACCACTTACCAACAACTATCAATGTCGTTGAGTGTCTTTGCGCACGTATTTTGATATATGAAAAAATATGCGCAACGACACTTAACGACATCAACAATTGTCGGTAAGTGGTTACGGAATAGCACCCCTGAAAGGGAAGACTGGCATAAGTGGGCCAACTTTTGATTGGCTGGATACAGAATGGTGGAGCCAATCAATGATAAGTGGAAACGCAGAAAGGAGGATATTAAAAAAGGGCCCCTTCAAAGATTTTTGCCCCCGAAGGTATAAGTAA
Organism: Monomorium pharaonis; assembly: GCF_013373865.1. NCBI lineage: Eukaryota > Metazoa > Arthropoda > Insecta > Hymenoptera > Formicidae > Monomorium > Monomorium pharaonis. Next base: position 11,308,437 of record NC_050474.1, read on the forward strand.
AAGGAGTAGTGTTTTTGATAGATTTTAACCTCCTGAATACGATAAAATTATTGAAAACTTCGTGGGCCTTCGGGAACACCTTGAAAATTGACCAAATACATGATACATTTCATAGTTACTCCATACATCATCCAAATTTCTATAAATAAATCATGTATTTGGTCAATTTTCAAGGTATTCCTAAAGGCCCACAAAGTTTTCAATAATTTCATCGTATTCAGGAGGTTAAAATCTATCAAAAACACTACTCCTTTTACTTACACCTTCGCACAGTAAGCCAAAAAACCAGAAAAAGTGGCCAAAAATCGATTCCAGAAATAAGATCAGACAAATGTCCTGTCTTAATCTTGATAGTCGAAAGTAGTTATTTTGAAAAAATTTTATTCGATTTAATCGGTTGCTTTATATTTGACAACAATATAAACTTTTAAAATCATGGATGCAATCAAAAATTTTACTTTTCAAATATTTTATTAGCATTGCTGTATTTCCGTAAACAAAAAATCTTTTATTACTTCTCATCCAATATTATATATAGACAAATCATTATAATGGAGTTCAAAGTAAATAGTGCAAAAATTAAAAAAAAAATGGTATATCTTTATACTCATTTATTATTGAAATTTGATAGGTTGCGCATATTTTCAAATTATAGCTCCCCTAAACTCCGCCAGTTATTGACATTAATCGAGTAGTATTGAATTCTTTTAAGCATGTATTTTAAAAATATGGCGTCCACTTTTGCCCGTTTTTGCATAATTTGAAAAATTTTCTAATAATTCGAGATTGTACGCGCATGTAAGATGTAAAGAATTGATTTTTGCACATTGTGTACTATATCAATATTAATGTTAAAATTAAGTTTAATTCAGAATTGTTGAATAATATGTAATATATTTTGTAGATTAATGTCAAAATCTAAAAATTCAAAATGGCGGATTCAACATGGCGGATGAGAAATGCAAAAACATAGCAATTTTAATGCAAATTTTTTATCGGAGATTTTCAAGAATACTGATTACAAACATGCTATTCAATTTTTTTAATTTAAAATGGCAAATTTAAAATGGCAGATCAAAAATGCAAAAACTTGTTTTTTGATAAAAATTTTTTCTCAAGTGTTTTTGACGTCTTTAATTACAAATTTGCTACTCAAATTTTAAATTCAAAATGACGAAATCAAAGTGGCAAAAAAAGTCTGTTGTAATACAAATAAATATAAGTGGTCGGATGTCTATGAAAATAGGATATTAAAAATTTAAATCAAATATTTTATCAAGTTTGTCCGCGATTAGCCTACATAACTATAGTTTCTGAGATTTACCGCGGAAAGGTTGTAGGACATTATCGGACTCCATTTGTTTTTTGTTTTTTTTTATTTAAAAAATTAAAAAGCATATTGTAATCAGCGTCCTCGAAAACCTGATAAAAAATTTGCATTAAATTGCCATGTTTTTTCTCCTGGCTCACTGTGCTTTGCGAGCAAAAATTTTTTAACATCCTTCTTTGAACAGAAACTTATGAAATAAGAGCAGATTACAGTTTAACATTACAGTTTTATTTAATTACAATATTCAATAAATATTATAAATATAAATATAATGACCATAAGTAAACATAAAAAAATAATAAAATATAAAAGGATAAACATAGGCAAACAAAACTAGTTATGCACTTATAAATATACGCACTAATGGCGAAGTAAAATATGCATAACAGTATGTAATAGCAAGACTATGGCTAGGCACTTATTAATAAGATAAAATATGATTTTATCATTGAATGCATAGCTATAGTTTTGCTGTTAAAAAACGGGTTTTTTAGTATTTCTAAACAACTCGTTTTAATTTTAAATTTAATAAAGTGGATTTTAATTTTATTAGTCTAATTATGGCAATTTTTTATTAAACTGTATTCAATAGTTTTTAGTTTTTCAATAAAAAATTGTAGAACATCATAATTGTTGTCCTTTATGTAAGACAAATACTTATTAATAATAAAATACGTATCAAGAAAATATTGGAATGTACAAAAATAATGTTTTCTGTCTATAACACTTTAGATTAACTAATCGTGAATATTTTATTTTAGGATTACGTTTTTGATCCAGCAGAATCAAGACAACTGTCGCAAAGCTTTTGATTTTTAGAAATACTGGATTATATAACCACATACATAGTACAATGAATTTAATTGTACATTATCTAATTGTAGTAATTTGGTTTCAGATTCGAAAGGTATTACAAACATTTCATTTCATTTTTTTACTCAGCGTATTCTGACTTGTTCTGATTATTTACACACAACATTTTTACCTTTTGGGTTAGTTACGTTCACCATTTTTTATCCAATTAGAACTTATACCAGTCTCCCCTTTCAGGGTCTCTACAAGGATACCTCTTAGAGCGCTCTCTCTCGAATCACTTTTAACAAAGAGATTCTACTGCCGAACTCGTTCCGGTTATGCTATATTTCAGTGAATATAATACTTAAATTTTGATAACCTTTAATATTCATAAATTTTTAACTAAAAAACGATACATTTAAGCAAAATATCACAAAAGATTATTTCTATAACAAATTTTGTGTAGAATACGGCTATATTCTTCTAAACTTAAAATTTTCAGTTCTCAATATTTCCATCGGGAGCGTCCCAGCGTTACAACAGTGCGCACAATGTAAAATGGACACCACCAATCAGATTGCTGAGTTAGTTAGGGTTAGGATAAATTTATAGAATTTGATTGGTGGTGTCCGTTTTACACTGTGTGCATCTGGGACTCACTCTTTCCATCTATCATGTTGAATCCGCCATTAAAAATTTTTCAGTTTTGATCTGATTAGTAATCAGCGATTCCAAAAACCCTTTATACCCGAAAATAATTAAATTAAATTTAAAATCTTAGAAAAAATAAATTTTTTTTAAAAAAAAAATCGCCTTTTTCATATTTAAATTGTTATAAACAATCACTAAGGAACAATTAGATGTAAAAAACTTTAGAAATATGTAAACTAAGTATTTCTGTACCGGAAATATCAAACATTATCATTAGCATCTCGAAAAAATTTTCATAATATAAAAATAAAAAGAAAACAAGTGAGAAGTATACTTTCCACTGGCAATGAAAGGATAATAGAAGAGAACCCAAGGTGAAAATTTGGAAAGAATAAGGAAATAGAGAAGAAAAAGTATGAACAAAGAAGGTAAGCAGTGAGAAAAAAGGAAGCGAAAAGGAAAGGAAGAAAACAGAAAAGAAAAGAGCAACACAAGTAAATGAGGTTATCAAGTAGGAGAGAAAGCTGAGAGATAGCGCGGGATGACAAGGAGAGAAGCAGTTAGGTGGCAAAGAGATAGGTGGCGGCAATGATAGGTCGAATGAATAAAATAGAGAAAAAATGCAGGTAAGAAGAACGTGGCATAAATAAGTATAGGACAAAAGGAATATATGAAAATTTAAAATAAAATAATAGAGAAAATATATTTAAAGATGTAAAAAAACAGAAGAAAATATAGGAAAAAATTGAGAGTTAAAAAATTAGAAAGAAGATAACAAATGATTCGTAAAAAAGAAACAGAAAATAGAAAGTGAAATGAAGAAAAGAAAATTATAAAACGGAGATTAATAGATTTAGAAAAAATGAACGAAAGGATAGAGAAAAAAGATGGCATAAATAATACAGTCATAAAAGGAGTCAGATGAAGCACAGGAAAAATCGAGCAGGAGATAAGTGAATACATAAAAACTTTGGGAAGTGAAATAAAAGTGAATAAGGCATACGAGATAAAAAATAAGAAAAATAAAATAATGGTAATAGCAAACTTAAATAACTGGTAACAAAAAAGAGAAATAATAAGAAAGAAAAGGGATCTGAAAAAATATGAATAGATAATCTAACAAAACAAGAAAAGGAAAACAGAAGTGATTAAGACATAAGGCAAAAGAAGAAAGAAAGAAAGGTAATGAGGTAAGAGTGAGGGAGGTATGGAAACACAGATTTAAGATAAAAAGGCCGTAGCCGGATAAGATGGGGCAATCTGCCTCCGCACGGATCATGCTCATTTTTTTGCTTTGATTGCTATTAGTGTCACTTACAATTTAGCCAAATATTAACCTTTTTTATAGAACCGTTTTGGTGTAAATAATAAAAATTAAAATTCCGAAAATAATTTATATTTTTTAATCGGTTCAACCAATTTTGATGAAATTTTAATATGTTATAGATATCATTGAAACACATTTATGAAAAATTCGGGAGGGGTTTCTGATGACAGAAACATTGTTTAAAAAATAAATTAATGTTCTTGATTTTTTTTTAGTCCCGATATCCTGGTATAATTACAAAAAATTTTTTTTAGAATCTTGGAACAGTTTTCTACAAGATTTTTTTCAAAACGTATTTTTTTCAAAACAATATAGTGGGTAGCAGGTACCCATAAAAAAATAAAGTATTCTTTTTAATTTTTTAAAAATATGATATGCTTTTGGTACAATCGCAATATTTTTTTTTTTTTTTTGTAGAATGTTGGGACAGTATTCTACAACACCAAATTTTTTCGAATCAATAAAATCAGTGGAAGGTACTTAAAAAAACAAAATACTTTTTTTAATTTTTTAAATATGACGTTTTTTGTACCATTGCTATATTTTTTTGTAGAATTTTTAGACAGTATTCTACAACAAGTAATTTTTACTAAAAAAAATAATAAAATAAAATAATTATAAAAAATAAACTATAATCGTATTAAATGTTTATTAATGATTTTCAAAATAATGAATTACAAATACACATTCGTTTACATGATCATTAGCTCTCATACTATTATTTACAATATTTATATGGACGGACTAATCTTTATCGATAATAAGCGTGATGCCGTCTGTTTTGAATAGTTTACATAAGTGCTGGCCTGGTCTCGGATTTTTTGATAAATATTGTCCGTAGGATAAATAATAGATAATGACAGCAATGTGCAAACAGCAGCCAAATATTTTTCGTTCATTAGTGCAACTCACAAAAATATCTTTTTATCCCTGAATGACCAATACTATTAGGAGTGTATTTAATAAAGCATCGATACACTTTCTTAGATATGTAACGGGACTGTACTTGAAGCTTCAGTATATTGGTTTGATCTTTGAGGAACTGCAAATTCAAACTATTATCTTCATTTAGAATTTCTTTGGCTATTGTGGTTGAAGAGAATAGTTAGTTTCGGAAACGATTGCCTTTCTAAAATATTTCCCCCAATGACTTGCTTAACTTCCCGGAACTAACAAAAAATATAAATGATTTTCGGAATTTTTATTTTTATTATTTACACCAAAACGGTTCGATAAAAAGGGCTAATATTTGGCTAAATTATAACTGGCACTGATAGCAAAGAAATGAGCCTGATCCGTGCGGAGGCAAATTGCCCCCTTCTTATACGGCTGCGGCCTTTTAGATGAAATGAGAAAGACAAGAAACTAGAAAACAAAAGGAGTATATAAGACGAGAATAATAATAATAATGCAAAGGAGAAAGAAGGCCTAAAGATTAATTTCTGGAATGTAGCGAAATTGTCAAACAAATGTGAAGAAACGTATATGAGGATTTCGACATTCTGACGAGCTGACGGAAACAAAAATGGAAGAAAATAAAAGACAAATTACCAAGTAAAACCAGCGGCACACAATGCTTATTTTCACACAGGATTGATTGCTGGATGAAAATACTCTGTTCTAATAGGTGCATCTCTGAAGATAAATGAAAATGTACCAATCAGAACAGAGGATTTCCATCCAGCAAGCAATCCAGCACGAAAACAAGCATATCACAAATGTGCCGTTAGTTTTACTTAGCAACTTGCTTTGGCTGTTTTCCAGCTAGGACACGCTAATGCTACACTGTGTTCCACTGTGTAACGTTCTTGTTGGAACAATTAAAACTCTAAACTTAGTTTCAGAAAACATCACCAGAGTGTGTTTGTATTCCATATTTTTACTGTCAGCCATCTATATTTACATATAATAGCAAAATTAGAAAATCTCTTACCAATTCAATCAAATTAAACTAACCACAATCTTTCTTGTTTTAATTTAATGACATATATATGTTTCAACATTTATAATTTTTTAACGGTACAAGACCTAATTAATATAACAATTAATATTAATGTCTCATTAGATTACACTAAAAAGATTTTTCACCAAACAATTTATTTAAACTACGTACTTTGTCAAATTTAGTAATGAAACATATTTATGATCGGTAAGGATGGCTAAAGCCTCAGCTTCCTAGATCCTATTTATGGATGATCTAAAACTTTGGATTTGTTATTCCTTTTTTTGTATCGGGTTTTTAGTATGCCTTCAGCTTACACCATGTATTTTGGCTATTTGGACACTCGTTCTTATTCCTTTCTTTAATTTTAAGTTATTAGAATTGATATTAACCCGTTGACCGTATATGATGGCTATAGCCGCAAACACAAAAGTGGCCAAGAGTATGTACGACGGCTATAGCCGCAACGTAGAAAAAACAAAGTAAAACTTTCGGAATTTGCTTGAAACTTGTTACTCGGGGGTTTCTGGGGTCGCTGATTACAAATCCGAAGTCAGATGTACAAAATTCAAAATGGCGGATCAAAATTATAAAAAATAATCTGATTTTCATGAAATTTGATACTCTTATGTTTTTTGGGTCTCTGAATCAAAATTATAAAAAATGTATTGATATCCATTAACCGAAGTCTTACCATCTTAGACTGACGAAAACAATTATGAGAGATCTAGTGTCAGGATGTACTTATTGATTTATTTTGACAGTATTATCACATTACATTCAAATGAGGAATCGGCGGATCCAAAATGGTAAAATTTCTTTTTTATTAACCATTTTGAATATATTAATTCTAATGTTAAATTTAGATTCAGAGATCTAAATAACTTTAAAATAATAATAATAAAATTCCGTCTATTTTTTGTAATTTTGATCCGCCATATTGGACCCGCCATTTTGAATTTTGTAAATCTAACATCATATTCGGATTCAGAGACCCAAAAAACATAAGGGTACCAAGTTTCATAATAATCCGATGAAATTTTTTTTCAACACACTTTTGGCCCAAATAGTAAAATTTTCTTACACAGCCAATGGGTTAAAAATTATCATTGTTACCACATGTTAAATATAAAACTTCTTGAAAAGTTGGTAACACTGACATATTTTACACGCTCGTACTCAGCTTTTTACCGTGTCGAGCAGTGTAACACTGTGTCATAGTTGGAACACTTTATGTTGGACACAGTGTTACACTGTGTCGTCTGTGTACCTAGCTGGAAAACAGCCTTTTTGTTTTCTTCCATCCTTTTTCTTCTATCAATGTTTCCGTCAGCCCTAAAATGTTGAAATCCTTTATGTACTTATATACTTAAGTTCAGGAAAAGTTACTTTTTAAAAGTAACTCGTTACCGTTACCGTTACTTAAGAAGTAACGATTCGTTACTTTTTCCGTTACTTTTTTAATGCTAAAACGAGATTAAATAAAAAATTTGTAAAATATTTTTTATTTAAAATATTAACGTAAGCAACATATTTTTTAATTTGCAAAATAAAAAAATTTTCTAAACAAAATTTTAAAATGCATAAAGGAGTTTCTCTGCTCAGGCCTGGCACAAGTGGCACAGGGGTTCAAGTAAAGAAAAAAAAATATTCAAATGACTATTCTGTCTTCTTTTTTAACTGTATATGGTCTAAAGTTAATAATAGTGAATATAAGAAAAAAATCGGCTATAAAGTACTACCTTCATTACTGAAATAATTTTTTTTTTTTAATTGAGAATACACTTTTTTCACTATTATACCACCCTTAGATAACTAAATACAACAATTTGAAATTCATGTTATATCACTAGCACACATTTAACACACTTACTGCTGTATTATTTCGATTATTGTAAACTTTTTTTATCTTATCAATTATTTCACTCAAATGAGCAAGTGCATCGTTTCAAAAATTTAACAGTACTTTTCTAGACAGCTAAAATGTATTATTGTAAAGTTTCACTAACATCTGTTCATTACTTCTATGTTTGTTCAGAATTGTTAAAGCCTTAGCTTTTCCCAAGTTTTGTGCGGCATAAGCATAGTAAAATTCGAAGGATTATTATCGATCTTCCTTCTTTGTTTATCGTGACGGATAAGCCTGTGCCGTACACGCTTGACAACGGATGACAGACACGTCGCTCCGCGTGCTCGGCCGGCGCGCGCACCAAGGATTCCATCGCGCCACCAGCCCGGGAGCCAATGACGTGCCTCGAACCGCGATCGCGCAGAGCAGAAGCGATTGATCTCGATTACCGCCGCGATAACGTTTTTCTGGTCGGAGCCGATCACTGTCTTCGTTTTTTTTCTTCTTTTCGTCTAGCCTGACAAGAAACTCTGAGCGCCGTTGCGTTAGTGATAGCAATTGTTGTAATAATTTGACTGATTTGTGTGACAAAAAAATAAACGTGATTATGAGGATTAAGTGCATCATTTAACTCAATTTATGTCTGCCTCTCTCCATCGCCGATCCACGCTCCTACCAGCACGTTTCAGCGCTCTCGTACAATGTTTAATACAATAAAAACTAAAAAATCCTGAAAATTCATTGATTCCCATAAGAGCCCATGTTAATAAAATATTTAATATCTAAATAACTAGCTAGTTCAGTTTTCTGAAATTTTGACAGTCAATTTATATCACTAATTTAAACTTGTCTACAAAGTTTCATAAAAATCTGTTCATTTTAATTTGGCAGCGGAACTCCCTTAAAGTGTAAAAAAATTTTAGTTAATTAAATTTATAAATATAGCCAAATTTAGATTTTTATTCTTGATATGATTTTATTAAGCTTACAATTGTTTTCTTAAAATGTATAAAATTACTGGAGGTCTATGCGTTCCGATCCGCAGCCGAGTCACCTGTATTTTCGTGGCGTGATTGTATCGTGAGTTACTGTCGTTAATTCTAGTGTAGACCGTCGCGCATTTATAATTTCGTAAAGTCTAATTCACTTTGTCGCATTTGTATCGCGAACCTCTTTGTAATTGCGCTTTTGTCAGATTTCATGTAATTGTCCTGTACCGTCTCGTTAACGAACTGGTAATAATTATCGCGTATATTGTTTGCGGAATAAAATAACGCGTGGAAGAGCACGAGTCCGTCGCGTGCCGCACGGGCTCGGAGTCACTGTTCGTTCCGATCGCCCTTGACGAAACCGTTATCCTATCGAGAGTTTGGCGTCCACCAACGACGCAGGATAAAGCGTAGACAAGTCGGAGAATTCCCGCGTACGTAAAATACTCGTTCGTTGATTATCCCGTATTCGCGAAATCTAATTTCAAGTGGTCGTCAGCTTGTAACGCGCGCGAGCCACCATTGCTGCTCAACAGAGCCGTACACTTCTGTATCGTTCCTAGTTAAATATATTTTTTTTATAGTACAAGGATTATTCGGATTAGGGCATAGGATTATCAATTATTCTACAAAATATAAATTCGTTAAATTTTAATGATAATTTTTATTAATTTTTAATAAAAATTGATATTCCATTATCTTCAGATTACCTCTAGAAGGTGATACAACAGTATTACCAATACTAAACATTCTCTCAATAGCTGCGCTGCTTAGTAAAGTAGTATTGAATTTAATAAATAGTTTTTTTCAATTTCTTGCAATAAACTTAAAGGGATGCTACCTCTCTAACTTGATCGGGGTCGATAATGTAAAGTCATTCGTGCACGTTATTAATGAGATTTCGTATATATTTCTTTTATAAATTTGGAAATTCTTTTCCAGAGTTAAAATACACATAATAATATCAATCTGTGAATTGGATTTTATATCAAAAATAAAAAAAAATTTCATATTACTCTACTTATTGACTTCTTCCGAATCCCCACTCACACATACATATAATTTTCAGATACATTATTCTCTTATACCAAAGCTTCTAGTTCATTTCTGAAAGCACATTATTATTCTTTCCTGTAATGACAAGTACGGTGCATAACAATATTTTGTACGTATAGAGTTTTTAAAACTTAGTGTTGCAGATGAAAGTCACTAGACGAGTGCACAAAAGTACAATTTTCTAACTTTTTTTGTTTTTTACATGAAATTGTAGTTAGCCATCGTTCGTTATTGTCTGTACTTTAATTCTGGAGAAGGATTTACAATTCTATGTAATCAATTAAAAACCAAGTGTATTCAAAAATAACACAGGCACACAAAAAAAGTGGTTGGTCCGGCGGACTAGACTAGTCAATCCTTATGTATTTTGACCCGCTGAATCCAAATCCAAGGTCAGAATTGCTAAATTGGCTCATTTTTTTCTAACCTCAAAAAAACTTTTTTTTAATGTTAGTCCGGTGAACCAGAATAGTCTATTCTTGTGTATTTTGATCCGCTGAATCTAAATTTAATGTCAGAATTGCTGCATTGGCTCATTTTTTTCTAACCTCAAAAAAACACCTTGTAAAAGCAGTTTGGGTCACAAATGTATAACCCAGAGCGTACGTAACTACATTACCTGAGGAAAATTCAATACATATGACAAGTCTGAGCTTCTGTGAATGAATAGCGTAGAAAATTCACTCCCTTTTTCTATTATATCTAACTCTTTTATTCTCGAAGGTTCTGTGCAATGGCTTTCTCTTACGTTTCTTCTCTTTCACAGAGACATCACGTTTGAGCGTCCAGCAGAAATCAGCCATCATATTCACATCCCACTTGCCTTGATATCGATACTCCATCTCCTTGATGTCCTGATAAAATCTTTCTCCCTGTTCTTCACTATAATCACCTAGATTTCTGGGAAGTAGTCGATATGAGAATCTAAGAAATGCAACTTAAGTTTCATTAAGCAACCTAGTTTTCTATAGTTCTCCGTCATTTCCGCCACCCTTTCTCTATAATCTTGACTTTTGTGGTTTCCTAGAAAACTTTCTGTGACACCTTTGAAACCATGCTGCTCTCTCGTCTTTATTCATTTTGGTGACAAAATTGTCGTCTCGTAACATTTTACGTTTTGAGGTCCATCGAAAATTCCCTTCCCACAATTTTGCATCAGAGATGTTGGAAAATTTTTCTTGTAAATACTGGTAACATTTACCATTTTTATTCAGAGCTTTCACCCATTGTTTCATGAGTCCTAATTTGATATAAAGAGGTGAAAGAAAAACTTTTGAAGGCTCAACTAACGGTTCATTTATTGATATTTTTAGACCCAGGTTGCAGAGACGTTCTTGTTGGCCATTCTTTTCTTATGTAATGGTTTGTTCGATTTCTACTATCCCATTCACATAGAAAGCATGGATTTTATGTGTAACCTGATTGTTGACCCAATAATATGATGAAAATTTTTAGATCCCCACAAATTTGCCACCTATGTTCTGTGTATTTAATTTTTTTAAGAACTTTTTCAGGTTTGTGTACCCTTCTTTCATCACTACCGAGTGCGCTACAGAAATGTATTCTGCAGCAACACTAATGTATATGCCTCCATTTCTGTAGCGCACTCGGTAGAGATAAAAGAAGAGTACACAAACCTGAAAACAGTTCTTGAAAAAATTAAATACACAGAACATAGGTGGCAAATTTGTGGGGATCTAAAAATTTTCACCATATTATTGAGTCAACAATCAGGTTACACATAAAATCCATGCTTTCTATGTGAATGGGATAGTAGAAATCAAACAAACCATTACATAAGAAAACACTGCTTTCAAGCTTCTCTTAGAAGAATCGACGAATAGTCTCCATTCATCAGACTTGTAACATCCAGGTTTCAGTTTGTTCATTAATCCAAACCGAGAATAAATGAGTTGTATATAATAGAAAAAGAAAGTGAATTTTCTACGCTATTTACTCACAGAAACTTAAACTTGTCATACGTATTATAATATATAGTATATATAAATTTTCCTCGGATAATGTGATTACGTAAGCCTGCACACTCTGGATTATACATTTGTGACCCAAACTGCTTTTACAAGGTGTTTTTTGAGGTTAAGAAAAAATGAGCCAATTCAGCAATTCTGACCTTGAATTTGGATTCGGCGGGTCAAAATACATAAAAATAGACCAGTCTGGTCCGCCGGATCAAAATTAAAAAAAATTTTTTTTGAGGTTAGGAAAAAATAAGCCAATTCAGCAATTCTGACCTTGAATTTGGATTCGGCGGGTCAAAATACATAAAAATAAACTAGTCTGATCCGCCGGACCAAGATTAAAAAATTTTTTTTTTAAGGTTAGGAAAAAATGTGCCAATTCAGCAATTCTGATCGTGGATTTGGATTCAGCGGGTCAAAATACATAAGAATAGACAGACTAGTCTGGTCCGCCGGACCAACATTAAAAAAAAAATTTTTTTTAAAGTTAAGAAATGCGAGTTAACCTTGCAATTCTGACCTTGGATTCGGATTCAGCGGGTCAAAATACATAAGAATTGACTAGTCTAGTCCGCCGGACAAACCACTTTTTTTGTGTGCCTGTGTAATTAGCGTTCAATCAGTAAAATAGACGATTACAGTATTCTCTTAAAGACCGATATTTATAAAGTTTGTTCGTAAGAGCTACGGTTTTGGAATTGGACGCATTCAGCAGATGGAACGGATTAGTGAGCGCTCAGTAATTCTCTAATATGATTAGTTCTTACTTTTAATTCTTCTTTGAATGTAGAAGCAGAAACCAATCATAGTAAAGAATTATTGCGCGCTCACTGATCCGCTCCGTCTGCTGAACGCGCCCATTAATTTATGATATCTTAAAACTGTTTTTATACGATGATTTTAACTGTGAATATCGATTGAATAAAGATTGAAAATGTAAAAATTATGATATGTTATGAGTAAAAAATTCGAACTATAAAAAGTAACGGTAAAAGTAACTATTAAATTCGTTATTGTTACTAAAAAAATGAACTACGTTACCGTTACAGTTACAGAAAAAAAATAACGCCGTTACCAATCCGTTACCCCCTTCCCCCAAAATTATAACGGTAACGGTTACAAGTAACGCGTTACTTCCCAACCTAACTTAAATTATATAAAATTGTACTGCGATAAAGAGAGTATAAAAGAGAAAAGCAAAAGAAAAAGTCATAACGATAAATACAAACTAGAAGTAAGCGTTAGGAAGTTAAGTTATCGAACAATTGAAATAAAATTAAAATATAATAGAAGCAAAAACCTTTGCGGTACACATTTTTCTATTAATAAAATTTTTATAAAAATTAGAGTAGAATAAAGAAACAAGTAATGGAAAGGTTCCAGAGAACAGTAATTATTATGAAAAAGACGTGGAGTATAGAAAAGACTATTTAAGAATAGTTATGGAAGAATAAAGATGTTTGAAGCGTTAGTAGCCAGTGTAGCATTGTAAGACACAAAAATATGGGGATAGAAAAATAAAATAAAATTGGATAAAAAATAGAATAAAATAAAAAAAATACATTAAATAAATATTACGATTAGGAAAAATAATACCACGTTCTCTAAACTTAAGATCAGTTTATGAATTCTGTCCTAAAAAATTAGTGTAAGAATAGAATAGGTTTGTAAATTATATTAGGTTGGTTTCAATTAATTTTATTTTTTATTTTTTATTATTTAATATCTAATTCTAAATTAAAAATTTTTGAATTTTAGATTTCATTTTATTTTATATTAATGTACTTTATATTGTGTAGTTTTTCTTTATTGAATGTTTAAAAATTTAATGTCCAAAGTTCATCTGAACCTAAGTATCATATAAACAGATTATAACTATAATGTATTTTATGAACTGATGTATATTGCAATCCATTCAAACTCGTAAGGCATAGATTACAAATAAGTAATAATAAATAATTATGATGTAAAGAAATATTTCAGCAATTTGATTCAACATCAAAAAACTTTGATTTGCTTAATTAAAAAAAATGTTTTTCCTTATTATATTACCTTTCTGACACAACACTTCAATGTATGCAACACCTTGTAACTCGCTGGGTATGGTCACGCGCAAGGCGGATGCTTTTGAGTTTGACGGACCATGAGACATATTACTACCAGTATTAGGAGATGCTGGTGGACTATTACTTCTTTCCTCTTCTTCAGCTTTGGTAACTTCAAACATGCCCGTTTGTGTATACTTGGAACCAGCTGATAAGCAATACAGTATGAATTTGTAAATAAAAATATTACGGAAGTCCTCCAGTATATAAAAACTATAGACTTATACTAGTATAGTAGTACTACTAAGTATAACTGCGCATTTCGTACAAGAAAAGTATCCAAATTAGAAAGAGAGGAGATGCTTTCTGCTCCATATTTTTTCTTGTCTTTCAGTCATCAACATATAGAATAAACTGGTGATTATAATAGAAAAGAAAGCAAAGCGTGTAGGGTGAGAAGCAGATAAGTTGGGATTACTTTTATCTCTTTCTAGTAAAGAAATGAAACGTTTTGATTGCTATAGTCTCGAAAAAAGATGAAACGTAATCCCTAACTTATCTGCTTCTCATTCTAACATGCCTTTCTTCCCCTTCCACTGTAATCGCCGATCTGAATATGAGTGATACTGTTAGTGTTCGCGATCGCTCGCATGTGCCGGATGGCGTCCGCTCACGGGTAATGTCCACGAGGCGATTCCGTGTGAACCATGAACGAGCGCGTGTATCGGACTCTAAAGCCATGACAGCTCTTGTGAACGGCAGGAGTCTACGGTGCTCCGCATCGTCTCGATTTCGCGTGATCGTTCACGGATGCCTTTTCGGTTCGATCTAAAAGCAGTCAGTCTCGTCTTGTCGTGCGTAGTCGAGCGTCGCGGCTCCCACACAATCGGAGCCTTTGCATTGTAATCATTGTAGTAGTTAAGTGAGAGTGAATTACATAAATGTTTCCATCAAAAAGCGTGTAGTGATTTAATAGTGCCTGCCTTCCTTGCCTATCGCTGACGCTTACGACATTCCCGCCAACACCGGAAGATTTCGCGCTTGCCGCGCGCGTGCAAATCAACGAACATTTTTTTTGGTCCTTCGAGCCGGATTCAGCGGTCCGGTGATTTTACCATAATAAGTGAGTGCTGTGAAGTGTTCGGTGGGAGTTCTGCAGAACAGCGTTCACGATGGACGCTCTCATTACATCGCAAACTGAACTGTACGGGCGCATCGCCCGAGCCATCGACAACTTGAAGAAGCTTGGCTCGGCTAACATCACCATGGGTGTGGTCGAAGCACGAATCAAGGCGCTGGACTCGACGTGGTCGAAATTCGAGTCACAGCACGACACGTTGACTCTCAAATTCCCCGGAGAACTCGGTAAGTCGAGCTATGCAAGGGACAATCTATTTGATCAGGCTGAGATGATCTACATTACGCAGCGAGGTGCTCTGATGGACTGGATCGCCGACTTTCAGAGGGCGAGTCGGAGCACGGCGGTCGAGGCGTCAACCGCGCCGCCGGAGCGTAATCATCTCCCGCGGATAAATTTGCCTCAGTTCTCTGGAGCCGTCGAGGACTGGTTCTCCTTCAGGGCTCTCTTCCTGTCCGTGATTAATAAGCAGTCAACGATCTCCAATGTCGAAAAACTGCACTACTTGCGGACGTCTCTGAAGGGGGAAGCAGATAAGTTGGTGCGTAATCTTCCGGTGACCGGTGATAATTTCGAGAGGGCTTGGAACACCCTCAGCGAATATTACGAAAACAAGCGAGTGCTGGCGCGCGCTAACTTCGCCAGTTTCACGGCACTTCCGAAGCTGAAGAGCGAATCGGCAAGCGAACTCCGTCGCATCTTTCAGGGAATGACGAGCACGGTCAATACCCAGGAGAGCATCGGCCGTTCCATAGCAGCCAATGGAACGGACCTCTTCGTGCATCTTGTGGTTGAGCTTCTGGACGCAAGGACGCGGCGCGATTGGGAGTCCGCTATCAGCTCGACGGCCGAACCACCGAGCTATGACAAACTGAGGATCTTTCTCATGGAAAAGATTCGCACGCTCGAAGCATTGGCACCAGCTAAGGTCGGAACCAAAGGTCCCTCCAGCGCGACCAAAACGAGCACCCCCCGCGCCGCCAAGTCTCACCATGTCAAACAAGGACCAGGAGTGGGGGGCTGCGCCTATTGCAAGGGCCCTCACTTCGTGATGTCATGCAGCGAGTTTCAAGCGAAAACGCCGAGTGAGCGACTCGCAATAGCCGCCACACACAAACTGTGCACAAACTGTCTCGGGAATCATGCACTGGCTAAGTGTCCGTCGACAAAAACGTGCATCTTGTGCAATGCCAAGCACCATTCGCTTCTCCATGGAGCACCTGCAACAATCCCACCTGCGATGAGCGGGGCCACGTCGCTGGCGGCGACGCGGAGGGATGAAGACCACAGGGCCATTCTGCTGGCCACTGCGCGACTCAAGGTCAACGATATCCATGGCTCGCCTCACGAGGTGCGAGCGCTGATTGACCAGGGTTCGGAGGTGTTTATCATTTCCGAGGCGCTCGCTCAGTGCTTGCGACTGCGGCGAACCAAGACGGCCTTCACGATCTTCGGTGTCGGACCCAGCTCCAGCCATGCTCGGGGCAAGGTCACGTTACAATTGATGTCGGCGGTGACCGGAGCCAAGGTCTCCGCTGTTGCTGTGGTGCTGCCGCGGCTGTCGTTGTACCAGGACAAAACGGACCGAAGATCCACCTCATGGCCACATCTCCGTGGCCTACTACTGGCGGACCCGGAGTTCATGGCCAACGATCCCGTGGAGCTCCTCCTCGGGGCTGAAGTGTATTCCAACATTCTCGAG
Organism: Monomorium pharaonis; assembly: GCF_013373865.1. Lineage (NCBI taxonomy): Eukaryota > Metazoa > Arthropoda > Insecta > Hymenoptera > Formicidae > Monomorium > Monomorium pharaonis. Next base: position 11,325,240 of record NC_050474.1, read on the forward strand.
GACGGGTTGTGCAGAGGCGGTCCAAGCGCTCCCATCGCTCAATGCACCATCCTCGGGTGGATCGTGTCCGGCGGTGTGAGCTCGGCGACCGGTGGCAGCCCTATTTCGTGTCAATGCACTGTCGATCAGGAGCTCACCAGACTGGTGCATCAGTTTTAGGAGCAGGAAGCTGAACCCAGGAGGCCCGCGACCCTGACTCCGGCGGAACAGCAATGCGAAGACCTATTTCTGCGAACGCACTCAAGAGCGCCATCCGGCCGCTACATGGTGCGGTTGCCGCTGAAGGGGCAACCTGCCAGACTCAGCGAGACGCGACGACCAGCTGAGCGCATCCTCAGCGCCATGGAAGGTAAGCGCGCTCATTCCGACCAATTCGGAGAGCTGTACCGGGCGTTCATGAGGGAGTATGAGGACCTTCAACACATGACTGGAGTGCCACCGGCCGTCGAGGGTCAAGCCGTGTGCTATCTGCCCCACCACGGGGTCCTTCGCAAGGGGGGCTCCACTACCAAATTGCGTGTGGTGTTCAATGGCTCGCAGGTGCTTCGCGATGGTGAGTCGCTGAATTCTTTGCTGCTCGTGGGCGCAAACCTATTGCCAGCTCTAGCCGATGTCATCCTTCGGTGGAGATGGCATCGGTTTGTGGTTGTGAGCGATGTCGAGAAAATGTACCGACAAATTCTCGTGCATCCAGACGACCGCAATTACCAGTGCATCTTGTGGCGGCACAGTGCGAACGACGACGTGCGCGAGTTCCAATTAAACACCGTTACTTACGGTCTCGCGTGTGCGCCGTTTTTAGCCATTCGAACACTTAGACAGCTGGCCAGCGACGAACAGCAGAGATTTCCTAAGGGGGCGAGCGCTCTCCGGCGGGATTGCTACGTCGACGACATCCTGACCGGCGCGAGCACCATCAGCGACGCGGTTGCGATAGCAGCAGGTGCGCGGGTTGTGCATGGCGGGCGGTTTTCCTTTGCGAAAGTGGGCGACCAACAAGGAAGAAGTGCTCGATGGAGTTCCTCCCGAGCACCGATTGCAGCGAAGTGATCTTGCATGGGAACCAGAGTGGCACTCAACCCTCGGCCTGCGCTGGCACCCTGCCGAGGACTGCTTCAGCATAAAATTAAATCCCAGCAATATCACTCGCTTTACCAAGCGCACGGTTCTTGCGGAAACAGCGCGACTATTCGATCCGCTTGGGTGGCTTGCCCCGGTGGTGGCCCGTGCGAAGATTCTCATCCAATCTGCGTGGCTGCAACGACTAGACTGGGATGCACCCTTGCATTCGGCCGAAGCGAAGAAGTGGCGGACCTTCTTTGAGAAGCTTCCGCTGCTCCGAGATATTCGAGTTCGTCGTTGGCTCGGCAGCGACATCGACGGGGCGTGTGTCGAAATTCACGGCTTCTCGGACGCGTCCAAGCGTGGTTTCGCGGCCGTCGTTTATCTTCGCGGCACAGATCTGCACGGACTGTCGCTTTCGTTTCTCCTGGCGGCAAGGACGAGGGTCGCGCCCGTGAAGCAGGTCTCGCGACTTGAGCTGTGCGCGGCCGCGTTGCTGGTAAGGCTAACGCACCACGTGCAGGATACTCTGGGGCTGACAACGGCTCCGACTCATCTATGATGCGACTCTACCGTGGTTCTCCATTGGATTCGAGGCCATCCATCGCGGTGGAAAACGTATGTCGCGAACCGCGTGTCGCACATACAGCAACGCCTACCAAACGCGACGTAGCGCCACGTTCCGGGAAAGGACAATCCCGCCGATTGTGCCTCGCGGGGCGTCTCACCGCGAGAAATGCCGCGCCACGCATTGTGGTGGACGGGGCCACCTTGGCTCATCGAACCCGCGGCCTCGTGGCCAAGCGAACCGATCGCCGGACCGGATTGCTCGCTTTCGGAGCAGCGCGCCGTCGCGAGCGCTGCGACCCTTGCCGTGGTTGCGGAGCCAGACCTGCTTCTGCGATTTTCGTCGTGGACCCGCCTTCTCCGGGTAACATCATGGTGCCTACGCTGGCGCGGCTCCAAGACGAAGCGCACCGACCCGTTCCTCCACGCGGAGGAAATAAAGGACGCGGAGTGCAGGTGGTTCCGCATAACTCAACAGCTGCACTACGCAGCGGAAATAGCCGCTATGAAGCGGGAAGGACCGCTGCCTCATCGCAGCCAATTAACTAATCTGCACCCGTTTCGGAGCCCCGACAGAGTCCTGAGGGTGGGGGGCCGCCTCAAGCACTCGCTGCTCGCATATGACGAGAAGCACCCCGTTATCGTCCCTCCGGCATCGCAGCTCACCAAACTCCTGGTTGAGCATCATCACCGTCGCACCCTGCATGGGGGAGTGCAACTCACTTTGGCTGCGGTCTGGCAGGCGCACTGGATTCCTCAAGGAAGATCAGTGGTCAAGGGCGTTCTAAACCGATGCAACACGTGCGTGCGTTGGCGGGCGGCGACTCCGCAACCGCCGATGGGTGATCTGCCCGCGTCGCGAGTCACCCCTGCGCGCCCATTCAGTCGCGTCGGCGTCGATTACGCCGGTCCTATTCTCATGCGTACGAGCAAAGGGCGAGGCCACAAGGCGCACAAGGCTTTCATCGCGGTCTTCGTGTGCATGAGCACGCGCGCGATCCATATCGAAGCGGTTTCGGACTATTCTGCCGAGGCGTTTCTCGCGGCGTTCCGTCGGTTCGTTTCGCGGCGCGGTCTTCCGAGCGACGTTTTTAGCGATTGCGGCACTAATTTCACCGGCGCAGACCGACAGCTGCGGAACCTTTTCAGCGCATCGGCTCCCGACGGCCGGCACGTCGCTGATCGCGCGGCAACGCTCGGAATACGGTGGCACTTTAATCCCCCCTCTGCGCCGCATTTCGGAGGCATTTGGGAAGCGGCCGTTAAGTCGATGAAACACCATCTCCGACGAGTCATCGGCGACGCGACACTAACGTTTGAGGAGATGTCCACGTTCCTCGCGCAGGTGGAAGCGTGCCTGAATTCGCGGCCGCTGCAAGCGCAATCGGACGATCCCGCCGATTTCGGGGCACTTACTCCGGGGCACGCTCTCAATGGCGCTCCACTCATAGCCGTGCAGGAGCCGCTTAACGATGCGACCGCGTCTCCCGGGACGCGGTGGCAGCATCTCCAAAAAATGCGGGACCACTTTTGGCAGAGATGGTCTCACGAGTATTTGCAAGGCTTACCGGCGCGATCGAAGTGGCTGAAATCCACCCAGGCGCCCCAGATGGGCGCGCTATGCCTAATAAAATCCGAGACCTCGCTGCCAACCAAGTGGCCGCTCGCTCGCATTGTTAAAATGCATCCGGGGACCGATGGGATCGTCCGAGTGGTGACGGTTCGCACCGCAACCACCGAACTCGTGCGCCCGCTCGTGAAAATCGTTCTGCTGCCCGGAGCGAACAAAAATCTCGGGCCAGCAAATGATCAACATTGATGAAAGCCAACGCGCGTATCACGGGACGCTCCAAGTGCTAGTGCACTCAGTCAGCTGTGGCGGTCGAGCACGCGGCGAACTTCAGCTGATCCGTGTGACGCGCTCCTTCCCCTCTCGAGAGCACGGTACCAGCGCGGCTCTCTTCGACACATAGAAGGCGCATTTCGGCACCGCGGAGCCGAGGCGGGCGGCATGTTCGCGATCGCTCGCATGTGCCAGATGGCGTCCGCTCACGGATAATGTCCACGAGGCGATTCCGTGTGAACCATGAACGAGCGCGTGTATCGGACTCTAAAGCCATGACAGCTCTTGTGAACGGCAGGAGTCTACGGTGCTCCGCATCGTCTCGATTTCGCGTGATCGTTCACGGATGCCTTTTCGGTTCGATCTAAAAGCAGTCAGTCTCGTTTTGTCGTGCGTAGTCGAGCGTCGCGGCTCCCACACAATCAAAGCCTTTGCATTGTAATCATTGTAGTAGTTAAGTGAGAGTGAATTACATAAATGTTTCCATCAAAGAGCGTGTAGTGATTTAATAGTGCCTGCCTTCCTTGCCTATCGCTGACGCTTACGACATTCCCGCCAACACCGGAAGATGTCGCGCTTGCCGCGCGCGTGCAAATCAACGAACAGTTAGCTTTTGCAATAAGAAAAGTACCATATTATAGGATTTTAGTATTAGATATATACTCAGTTTCTGTTTACTATTTTCAACTTGTTATTTGTTCCATAGTAGTGTCGTTCAGTGTAGAAGTGTCAAAATTTTCGCTTTCAAATCTATGAAGCAAATATACTTCACAATAACCAAGAACGCATGCAACAAATACGAGAACAGACACTTCTACATTGAACGACACTACTATGAAACAGATAACAAATTGAAAATAGTGAATAAAAAACCGAATATACGTTTCAATACTAAAATTCTGATATTAATTTTTATCTAAATCAACTTCTATCTCCTAAACAGTTGATTTTCAACGAGTAGTATTGTACCTTTCTAGATTCCTTATGGTAAAAGTTATCTAATATCACTCTGATCTGCTGATTAACTTAAAAGATAAAAATAATCGCTTAAAATTTCACCCCGTTGCACAGTGGGCCAAAAGACCAGAAAAAGTGCCAAAAGTCAAGATTTTGTCGGATTTTAATAAAACTTTATATATAAGGATTTTTGAAGTCGCCAATAACAAATATAATGTCAAAATTAAAAAATTCAAAATGGCGGATACAATATGGCGACTAAAATTAATAAAAATTGATCCGCTTTAATAAAACTGGATATATGGCGGTTTTGAAGGTCGCTAATATGATGTCAAAATCTAAAAATTCAAAATGCTGTATCCAATATGGCGGACATAACATCTTCATCCAAAAATGTAAAAAAAACATAGCAATTTAATGCAAATTTTTTATCAGAGGTTTTCGAGGACGCTGATTACAATATGCTTTTTAATTTTTTAAATAAAAAAACAAATAAAGTCCGATAATGTCCTACAACCTTCCCGCGATAAATCTCAGAAACTATAATTATGTAGGCTAATCGCGGGCAAATTTGATAAAATATTTGATTTAAATTTTTAATATCCTATTTTCATAGACATCCGACCACTTATATTTATTTGTATTACAACAGACTTTTTTTGCCACTTTGATTTCGTCATTTTGAATTTAAAATTTGAGTAGCAAATTTGTAATTAAAGACGTCAAAAACACTTGAAAAAAAATTTTTATCAAAAAACAAGTTTTTGCATTTTTGATCTGCCATTTTAAATTCGCCATTTTAAATTAAAAAAATTGAATAGCATGTTTGTAATCAGCGTCCTTAAAAATCTCCGATAAAAAATTTGCATTAAAATTGCTATGTTTTTGCATTTCTCATCCGCCATGTTGAATCCGCCATTTTGAATTTTTAGATTTTGACATTAATCTACAAAATATATTACATATTATTCAACAATTCTGAATTAAACTTAATTTTAACATTAATATTGATATAGTACACAATGTGCAAAAATCAATTCTTTACATCTTACATGCGCGTACAGTCTCGAATTATTATAAAATTTTTTAAATTATGCAAAAACGGGCAAAAGTGGACGCCATATTTTTAAAATACATACTTAAAAGAATTCAATACTACTCGATTAATGTCAATAACTAGCGGAGTTTAAGGGAGCTATAATTTGAAAATATGCGTAACCTATCAAATTTTAATAATAAATGAGTATAAAAATATACAATTTTTTTAATTCTTGCACTATTTACTTTGAACTCCATTATAATGATTTGTCTATATATAACAATGGATGAGAAGTAATAAAAGATTTTTTGTTTACGGAAATACAGCAATGCTAATAAAATATTTGAAAAGTAAAATTTTCGATTGCATCCATGATTTTAAAAGTTTATATTGTTGTCAAATATAAAGCAACCGATCAAATCGAATAAAATTTTTTCAAAATAACTACTTTCGACTATCAAGATTAAGACAGGACATTTGTCTGATCTTATTTCTGGAATCGACTTTTGGCCACTTTTTCTGGTCTCCTGGCCCACTGTGCGGCGGGGTGAATGCGGAAGGTGGCCAAAGCGCCCTTGCACCCACCTCCCATGTGTATGTGTGTGTGACCACAGAAGAAGTGTCGTATCATACTTATTATATATTAAACTTTTTTTAATAACATTTTGTGTATAACTCAAAAACTAAAGCCGAGTGGCAGTAGCATGTATGAAGAAAAATTGTTCAAAATAATGACTCTGACAACATATTTAAAGGTCATCAAAATCGGTGAGAAATCGTTAATGTAAATAATTACCATAGTTTTAAAATAGACTCAAAGTTAATCAACCACTTTGCAGAAATTTGGCGCTCAGGTGCGTGTCATAGTAAAGGTGCTCTTGCACGTGGATTCTCACATATTGATATTTGTATACATGATAATTTAAACTCTGCATACAAGACAACTTTAAAGTCTTTGTTTTACTTATCTGTATATTTAATTTATTCTTTTATTTTCATTTATTGCCGCCGAAAATAAAATAAGCATTAGAGGAGTTGATATTATCTCGATGGGACACTCCTAGAGTTCTCTTGACAAATAACGGCACGGAATTTATTAATAAGACTTTAAAGAACTTCGCTGAGAAGAATCAAATCGCGCATACCACCGTACCTCCATATCACCCTCAAGCGAATCCTGTCGAAAGAGTCAATAGAGTCCTCAAGATTATGACCGATTATATCGTTTATTGAAAAGGATCATAGGGATATTCATGTATCGGATTTCCGTTTCGCGTATAACACAGCTTTTCATTCGTCATTAGGTACTTCCCCGGCATTTCTAACTCTCGAGCGAGAATTGATTCCGCCAAACTTGTTGCGTGACTGCGATGTGACGAGACCAAAAGTCTCGGAGATCAAAAGTCGAAATCCCGCAGATTGGACACAGCGTATGAAAAAGTTGCAGACTGTCAGGGAATGGGTAACGGAAAATATCGAACAGGCATATCAGAGACAGGGAAAACAGTATAATTTGCGTAGGCGACCACAGAAGTTTAAAGTAGGCGACCGTGTGTTAAAATAGCAACATGTTTTATCGTCTGCTGCCCAGAATATTGCGACAAAATTGGCACCGAAATTCCATGGACCCTTCAGTATTAAACGAGTTATTTCACCGGTAGTTTACGAATTGGAGCGATCAGATAGGTCATTCGTAGGGAAAGTACATGTTAAAGATCTTAAACCCTACCATTCTCTTGTAGCTATCAACCTATAGAATGTTGATTATTGAATAGCGATTGTTTTGTTGTGTACGTACGTTTAACACTTGTGTCTTTCCATATCCTTGTTCCGATTCTTATATTGTCTCTCATAATCGCGTCTCGGTGGCGGAATGCTCGGGGAGTGAAGATCAGTTGGACAAACACGGAAGCTCGATTCTATGTAATTGCGTGGGGATTATTCGGGATGAGAGACCCGATAATGTTTCGCGTATCACTTTCGCTATATTGTCGCGATTTGGAATTTTAGCTATCATTACGAAAGCTATAATGCCCTGTGTGTAGTGCCAGTGTAGTGGTCCACGACGTGGTCGGGACCTCCTCGGTCTTCCCCGGGGAAGGGGGAATTGACGTAACTTTGTCCGTCACAAGAGCCTAAGGTCAACTGAGGGGAGGAAATTTGGGTTGCGCCCTCGTGTCGGTGAGGAGCGATCTCTCCACCTCGACGTCATATATCTTTTTGTATTTTCGCGCGTCTTATCGTATCTTTCGATTTAATTATTTTTTTGTCAAATGCTTTTGTTTAGTGACTGCGGAATGGCGAACGAAATCCAGGTGAGAGGCCGAAGGAGATTTTTGTTATAAATCAGAGAAGCTGTGAAGCGGCTATACGACGCTGTCGGTGAGATCCGGGATTGTGTATCGCCGGCTGAGTTCCTATTGGAGCCGTTCGGAAGCACAAAGTGCCACGCCCAGGAAAGAATCGAAGAGCAGAAGTTTGGAGGACGCTCCGACTTCATTCCAAAAAAAATGAGCGTACTGCAGGACGCATTCGGAGGTTCTGGTGTATCCCGACATTCCGTAGCGGATAAGATTGCCGCGGCCTGGCCAGCTAAAAGCGAGTAACGCGAGGCGTAATTTGGAGAGGTGGTAGCAGGAGACGGCCGAGAGAAGTCCTGGGAAAGCGATAGTAGCGCTAGATCGCTCAATATTCCGATCAACAACGGACAAAGTTTCCAGAAAATTACGCGGGATGCGCAAGTACCGTCGCAAAGACTCAACGGGATCGCAGCCGATCCCCCGAAGATCACTGTTCGGCGAGCCAGCGACACGAGAGGTGCAAGCCCTGAGGATCCCGACTCACGTCTCTTAAGGCAAGCGGACGAACGACCACCAGCAACCATTTTGTAAGGCCTCCACCCTGGCATATCTCGGTAGGTGAGATCGGTCCCGGTCATCCTCCTCCGCGTCTAATTATCGTGCCGTCTCTCCTTCAGAGAGCTCGAAGTTATATTAAAACGAGGGGAGCAAAGATATTAAGTGTTCTCAGCCACGTTCGGCGGATCGGCCGGCTCCGAATCTCCTTGGGCATATTTTCTATGTATCGTAATTTTCGCGTCGCAAACGTATCAGTTTCAGTTACGTTTCGGTATTTCGTGTATATTCGCATATTCGTGTAAAGAATTTCGTAAGCTTGTTCACGAGTCCGAGATCTTTTCCCCCGCCTGAGCGACCGCCGACAGTCACCTTGTATCGTATATCGTAATATAGAAGTATTGTCGAATAATATTTTGTACCGTGTAAATAAAGTCAAGTCAACTGTTATCGTATCGTATGTTGTAACGATTGAAATTATATTGAGAACTTTGGTATTGCGTATTGTAAAGTACTTTCAAGTCATATAGAATGGGAGCGTTTGAAATGGCCACGTTTGAAATGGCCACGGGAAATATTGCACGTGGTTCAATTTGCCCACGTTCGAAACGGCCACGTTCGAAGAGGCCACGTTTGAAACGGCCACGTCCGAAAGGGCCACGTTCGGAGAGGCCATGTTCGAAACGGCCACGTTTGGAATGGCCGCGAGAAATATTGCACGGAGTTCAATTTGCCCACGTCCGAAACGATCACGTCCGAAATGGCCACGTTCGAAACGGTCACGTTCAAAATGGGTACGTATGTTTTACAAAATTTCCAGTACAATGCACATGGGTTAGCGACTTAGACGGGGTGGGTGCAGAAGGGGAGCCTTCAACCCCCCTTGCACCCTCCATGTGTGTGTGTGTGTGCGTGCGTGCGTGCGTGCGTGCGTGCGTGCGTGCGTGCGTGCGTGCGTGCGTGCGTGCGTGCGTGCGTGCGTGCGTGCGTGCGTGCGTGCGTGCGTGCGTGCGTGCGTGCGTGCGTGCGTGCGTGCGTGCGTGCGTGCGTGCGTGCGTGCGTGCGTGCGTGCGTGCGTGCGTGCGTGCGTGCGTGCGTGCGTGCGTGCGTGCGTGCGTGCGTGCGTGCGTGCGTGCGTGCGTGCGTGCGTGCGTGCGTGCGTGCGTGCGTGCGTGCGGGCGGGCGGGCGGGCGGGCGGGCGGGCGTGCGTGCGTGCGTGCGTGCGTGTGTGTGTGCGCGCGCGCGCAAAGCATTCTTTGCACCACATGGGTTTGCAACTTTCCACGCAAACAAGAAAAAAATCATTTCAAACATGGCCGTTTTGAACGTAGCCAATTTGAACGTGGCTATTCCGAACGTGGCCATTCCGAACGTGGCCGTTCCGAATGTGGCCATTCCGAACGTGGCCATTTCGGACGTGGCCGTTTCGAACGTGAGCAAATTGAACTCTGTGCAATATTTTACGTGGCCATTCCGAATGTGGCCATTTCAAACGTGGTAAAATTTACGCGTGGCTATTTCAAACGTAGGCAAATTATAACCACTCATATAGAATTATCGTATGTTGCGGTAAATTCCGAATAGTTATCACATTGCGTCTCGAAGACTTTCGAGGAGACTTACGTATCGGGTTATAGTGGCGATTTAAGTCATCGAAATTACGAAATAAGAACTGTTGTAATTAATTTGCTATACGAACATATCCCGTATCTAAATTTCTGCATACTGCGTACCACACTATTTCCAATCCTATGTATTACTAATATGTTTTCTATAATTTAATCTTGTTGTCTATTTTGTGCTTGCTCTCTCCAAACTCCGCGTCATAAAAAAACCCGTCCCTTCGCCGCGGGTTAACCAAAGCATATCGTGCTATCGTGGATAGATATAGTGATTTTTGTGTGGCATGAATTATCGCGCCTGGCGTCCATTACTGAGAATTTTCCAAAATTATTGAAAATATTAAATTATTGCAGTACTGATTAACGTTTGAATCCATTTCCGGCATGCCTCTCCGACCTACGGCGGGATCGGAGAGTAACGTAGTCGTCAAAATTTATATGAACTGAAACATCTACTGTGTTACTATTTTTTGGCCAGTATTCATAAATCTCTAAAAAAAAACAAAAAATTTATTTTTTCTACGAAAATAATGATATAAAAAAATGCGCCAACTATGAAAATGGATGTTTATACGAACTAGAACATCTATTTTCACAAATAATTATTTATACAAATATTACAAATAAATATTTTACTACAAAAACTTGGCGCCGCTAAACCAAATAATTTGCTTTAATACAAAATCGCTTTCTTACAGTCAAACTTATATACTGAAATAATAATTACTTATAATAACAAATAATAATTACAATTTTTTTACAATCAAAATCGTAATGACATTATATAGCAAATTATTCGGTTTAGCGGCGCCAAGTTATTGTAGTAGAATATTTATATGTAATATTTATATAAATAATTATATGTAAAAGTAGATGTTCTAGTTCGTATGTGTGCACGATAACGATCGCGAGAGCGATCGCTCGGTACGAAGGTCGAATCCGCTTAGATTTAAGCGCGGAGTGACTGCTGCGCGCGAATCAATGGAACAGGAAGAACAGACGAGCACAAGGCAACAGAAAAGAGATCACTTCAAGTGTTTTTATTCACAGGCACGCTTTATTCACTAGCGAACAAGTTTGGTTCACGAACCGAACGAATGCGAAGACGACGGATCGATTTCGGAACGAAGATCTTCTTGCACACGTTGCTTGCTGCCTGAGGTCTCCGCGACGGAAATCTTGCCGAGCGTCGGTTAAACACCCTAACGGTGCGGAAATCTTGTGCGCGAAAACGATGTAAAGCGCGAGGCAGACATGCAAATCGTGACCGCGTGAGATCAACGTCAAATCCTGGCACTAAACAGTCTGTAAGATCGATTCGTGAACTGAATTAACACAAAATAATAAAAAAAGGGGGGGTTAATTTGAATGGCTAATCGACCGATGGCGAAGCCGGAGTAAGTCGCAACACGGGACTCGAGCTGAGTGCCACCGCGGACTTAAATTTGAGCACAACAAGATTCGCGTGAATTGGTTTGGAACGAGTGCTAGGCGGGCGAGAGCAGGCTCTAGACTGACTTTTGAAAGCCGCTACCCAGAGCGCGGAACATCCAGTCGTCCGCCTCGATCCCGTGAACAACGAGTGTCGATCCGACGACAAACAGCTGATCGGGCACGCGAAACACGCGTGCAAACGCGTCACGTACAGACGATGAACAAAAAATGATTTGGTTTCTCGCTGTCGAAATCGATCAGCGTGATTCATCGTTGACAAATGGCACTGAATCACGAAGTCGCCGACCCAGCACTCGACCGCGATCGTTTGGGAAATACAATCGAGTTTCCAACAGTATGAACATCCATTTTCATAGTTGGCGCATTTTCATTATATCATTACTTTCATTTAAAAAATTAATTTTTTATTCTTTTTGGGTATTTATGAGTACTGGTCAAAAAATAGTAATATGATAGATGTTTCAGTTCATATAAATATCTATTATTATTGGCGCAAAATATTTTAATATCATTATTTTTGTAGAAAAGATTTGTGTGTGCGTGTGTGTGTGTGTGTGTGTGTGTGTGTGTGTGTGTGTGTGTGTGTAATTCTTCATTTAAAATCATTTTTAATTCATATTATTGTTTGACATTTTGTCGAAAATGACTAACGGACAATGAGTTCGTTCATTCTGCCTGACTACCGAACGTTACACTTGTTTTTGGCGATTTCTCGAATACCTTGCGTGTTTGATGCTCGTTCTAATATTGTCTGGAATCAACATATAAGTTTATCGTTTTTTGCAATACGCGTATCAGTTTATGTTATTCATAAGTTACATGTATTCCATCGGGTTTAATTTTTTAGTTTCCTCAACAAGACTTTTTGACTATCTATTCTGTTCCTTTTAAGATGAAAACCGACGCGGAAAAATTTTATTATTCATTTGATTAGATTATTTATTCGTTCACGTTTTTATTTGTTATGACACATTTTTATAGACAATATGCATTGTTTTATAGTTGTTCAATGGTCATCATTTTTTAACTGTTTAATTATAATTTCATTTGCGTTATTTCACTCATGTTTAATGTTACGTTCGACGAAAATTTTTCCCTTATTTCGTCTCACGTTCTCGCGTCGCGCTCTTGCATGCTCCGCCGGAGCACTCGTCTCACCAAGCGCTCCCTTCCCCACGAAATCAGACGCACGGGGTACCATGTACACCCTACGCTTACACTCCTTATTAATTTTATATTATTATTACATGCGTAACTATTACTCCTATTGTCAAAGCTCAAATTCATCAAATCATGCCGCGTACAGTTAATAATTTCGTTAAAAGAATAATATTCTTTCATCACCTTTTTCTTTGCTATTAACGACGACAGGGTGCAACCGCCACCCCTCAACTCCTTCGTTAATTAATATTATTGCGATCCGTCGCAATCATGCTATCGCTCTCTCACTATTATTAACAACTTGGAATAATGCGAATATTTTTCAACCACGCGGTTCACGCGTGACACCCTCGCGCTGCCGAAGAATCGGTCCAGCTGCGGGGCGCGTGTTACCAAGTGGGATAGCGATGGCTCGAGCACTATTCCAACCGGAAAGTATGAGTGAGATAACATGAGTAAAGCAATTACGAAGTATGCGGTTTAATTACTCCGCTCACAGAGGTGATAGGAGGAAGGCGAAGGAAGCATTCAAATGCTAACTACCTCTTGACCGAAATTTATAATGATCCGAATAAAAATTAGAAATTATGAAATTTCAAAAATAATAGTTATTTGTTGCAGAAAATTCCAGGGATTTGAGCTTCCCCACACCCGCGTACCCCTAGGACCCCCTAGTTTTGGGGTATATAAAGAGCGCGAGAGCCGCAGAAATCAGCATTTTTCGCTTTACAGCCAGTCGTGCTGCGCGTAAGCATTTTGCTCTCTAAGTACGGTGTTACGCTGTTCAGAGGCACTCAGTATTCTTTTGCTCGCACCGCTCCAAAGCTCGATTTATTCGGAAGTATTCTATCTCCATTGCGAAGGCATCAACGCACCCCGGCGTGCATATCTACTCTAATCCACTGGAGTATACTCACTGTAAGCATAAAATCTTCTTCGCGACCACTCACAATCAATGTAAATTCACCCGATTATTCATAATGTTCTAAATAAATATATAATTCATTGTCAATTATTCATCTTGCAATTTAATAAACCGCGCGAATGTGAATCAATTTAGTTTTTTTTCTTTTGTGTGTGTGTGTGTTGGTCGCTCCACCATTCAGTGCGCGAGTGTTAAAATAAGTAACAAACATATTTCCCTTTGGTGCTCCAACTATTCCAGAGCAAAGAAAGGAGACTTCCCTGACACCTTTTCCTGGAGGCGCGCGCTTCGACTCAGGCGCTTGTCTCCTCCGTGAACCTCGGGCCAGGGGCGCCTATTAAGGTGCTTTAGCCACGAGGGTTTCCAGTGGGCAACGGGCCGCCTATTAAGGCGCTTTATTCCCGCTATATTATTCCATTTGCTTATCGCGCACCACAGGGCAGCCCATCTGGGGTGCTCTCAATCGCATCTACCTTTCTCTCCCCACGTGGGCTATGTTGCGCCTCACTAAGGCGCTCCGTCTCTTCACTCCCTCTCCCTCTCTCTCTCTCTCTCTCTCTCTCTCTCCCTCTCCCTCTCCCTCTCCCTCTCTCTCTCTCTCTCTCTCTCTCTCTCTCCCCCTCTCTCCCTCTAATTATCTTATAAATACATTCATACTCGTGAGCAACCGAGCCGCGGATTTACAGAAAAAATCATGTTACAGAGGAATTGTGTGATTATAATTTTTAAATCTTCGATAAACAATTTATTTAATTAGAAATAGAAAAAAAAAGAAAGAAATATTAAATAATAATATTGTATATGTTTTATCTCTCTTTCTTTGTTTCTCTCTTGTATTTGATTTTTTTTAATTACAAAGATACACAAGAATAATTGTTTGCACAGAATACCACTAGACATCTTTATGTATTTTGAGTGGGTTTCAGTTGCCTACATTTCCAGTTCTACAGCTTTGTTTGTACACAAATTTTGCAAAGGTGCCCGATTGCCTACAACTTCGTTTGCACACACAAAAATAATTAAGGTACAAAAGTACGATTGCACACATGATATTAATACATTCATACACATTGCACACATGATATTATTACGCTCATACACATTGCACACATGACATTATTGCGCATATGCACATTGCACACATGATGTGATTGCGCTCATACACTCTGGAGGCACGATTCCACTAACTTGGGCGCCTTGATTTGATGATGATTTCTGATAATATTTTTTATGCTAAACAAAAAATTGTATAGATCTTATAGGGCTAACTGCTTTAGATATGCCATATTAAAAATAAGAATAAAAGTAAATTAAAAATAAAAAGAAAAGTAGACCTCGCTTTCCATGGAAAGTCGCAAACCCATGTAGAACAGTACAAAGCGTGGACACACACACACGCACACACACGCACACACACATACGAGGGAGAGAAGCAAAGCCCCCCTCCCGCACCCACGTCGCTAGGGGTGCCCTGAAAAGTCGCAGATCCATGTGGTACAGTACAAGCGCGGACGTTGTTTCAATCAAATTACTGCTTTAGTTAATGTTAAAATAAATTTAAAGAATTTAATTGTTGATGTCTGTTTTACACTGTGCGCATCTAGGATTCACTCCCTTGCTCTTGCTAGAGTGTATGAGCACAATGATATCATGTGTGCAATGTGTATAAGCGTAATAACATCATGTGTGTAATCGTACTTTTGTATCTTAATTATTTTCGTGTGTGCAAACGAAGCTGTAGGCAATCGGGCACCTTTGCAAAATTTGTGTGCAAACGAAGCTGTAGGCAACTGAGAATGTAGGCAAATGAGACTCCCCCCTGTATTTTAGTGTGCTGAACATGAATCCAGTGTCAGAATTGCTCTATCATCCATCATTTTCCGCGTGCAACAAAATTATTACAATTTTCAAAGTTTTTTAGGCCATTTTTTTAATTAAAAAAAGTTCTGTTCAAACAACTTTTTTATGTGCTTGTGATATTTGTATATAATATTTATGTTAAAAATGTAATTTTTTCTAATAAGCAAATTTAAAAATGTTATACATATAAAATACTATTTTACCATATTATTAATAATTTAATCATTCTAAAGTAGAAATTGTAAAAATAAGATATATACAAGAAATGGAGAACAAAAGTTTAATAAACAGCGCGAAACACACGCTTGTATTGTCTAATTTACAGAAATATACCATGAGACTAAATTATTGGAGAATTATAAAAATTTTAGAAGGTCAATAATTCAATTTTCAAAAAAAGCATCTTAATAATTTGTCATTATTTTTTTACGATACTAATTGTTTTTGGGTTGTCAAATTTGTGCTTTGTAATTTACTTTATTTTGTATAATTTTAAATATAATTTTAATTAAATTGTATAAAAGCAGAAAAAAAAGAGGAAAAAAAAGATAAACAAAGAAAGAGGAAAAAAATTAAAAATAGTTAAGAAAAAATAAGAAGGAAAAAGAATAAAATAAAGTTAAACATGTACATAAATTATAATTATAATTATAATTAATGTGTAAGTAAATAATTCAGTATCTAAAAAAATGTTAAAAATGTTTGTTATTTTCAAATTCTTATGCAAACTTTGAAAATTTATATCTGGCAGCATAAATATTATAGATAGAATATAATATAAATTTTTTGATAAAAAAGGAAGAAAAATATTATTTAAAAAATTTAACTTAAAGATAAAAAGAGAAAGAAAGAGAAAAGAACACAAAAAAAATTGATAAAAAACTAGGAAGAGAAAGAGAAAAAGAAAGAAAGAAATAAGAAAGTAATAAGGAGACATATGAGGTAATAACAAAATAGTAAATAACATTGTGTAATAATGTTTATATATGTACATATATACATATGAACATGTATGTATGTATGTATATGTATATATATATATATATACAGGATGCCTGGTATTTTTTTATGGAATGTTCATGAACAGGTAGAGCACATGAAACTGAACAGAAAAGTCCTTACCATTTTTCCATTTTTGCAATAATTAACAAGTTAGTGACTTGTAAAATTTTCTGTATTAGCCCAGCCTACCGGCAAATGCAAGCGCGCTGAGCGCCCGGCCGCGGCGGCTGCCCCCAGCGCTTGAACCTTGAGATTGCTAGGCGCGCGGGGTGAATTGTTACAACAAGCGACAATGGCTACGCACAAGTGACGCTAAATTCTCCCTTCGAGTTATGATAGTTTCTTACCTTTTTTAATAAAAATAAAATTTTTCAACAACAAAAAGTATGTGTGTACGTGTACATACATGTGTACAAAAAATATCAGTTTTAATGCTTAAAGAAGTGATTACTAAATTTATTTTTTTAATAAATAACGATTATTTTTAATATTTTTTTGATGATAGTCTTAAACGCCGTAAACTGTCATTATAAATTTTAAAAGAAGTTGTTATCATATGCTCGAAACAAAATTTATGCTTCTTCAAAAAACATTAGAAAATTTTAATAATTAAAATAAAAATGACAACCAAATAAAATGTTTGTTTCAACTTTATATTCATAATTAAAAATTAAATAACTAAGATATTTACATTTTTAATAAAATTAATCCTTGTGATAGACGTATAATACACGTAAAAAACTTTATGATAAAAATTACGAGTGAGTTCCAGATGCGCACAGTAATAAACGGACACAGCAAGCTGAGTGAAACGGACACAGTAACAAACGGACACAGACCAAACGGACACAGTGCGAAACGGACACAGTAACAAACGGACACAGTAACAAACGGACACAGACCAAATGCGCACAGAGCGAAACGGACACAGTGCAAAACGGACACAGACCAAATGCGCATACTGCACATGCGCACAGACCAAATGCATACACGAAAAGTCGCAAACCCATGTGATGCAGTGAATGCTTTGCAAGCACACACACATACACACACACGGGGGGGTGCAAAGGGGGCCTTCGGCCCCCCTCCTGCACCCACCCCGTCCAAGTCGCTAACCTATGTGGACTTTACTCTGCTTGCAATGTACATGGATTGCATTTGGTCCGTGCGCACGTGCAGTGTGCGCATGTGCAGTGTGCGCATTTGGTCCGTGTGCATTTGGTCCGTGCGCATTTGGTCTGTGTCCGTTTCGCTCTGTGCGCATTTGGTCTGTGTCCGTTTGTTACTGTGTCCGTTTATTACTGTGTCCGTTTGGTCTGTGTCCGTTTGTTACTGTGTCCGTTTCACTCAGCCTGCTGTGTCCGTTTATTACTGTGCGCATCTGAGACGCTCCCAAAATTACTATGGTAAGTAGTAAACGCGGGCCAAGGAGGAATTATGAAAATTTTTATTATGTTTTTCATCAAATTACGACAATATTTACACTACTTATATGATATAATTCTCTGAAATTTCTTCTTACAGTTCGTGGTTACTACCATAAATAATAAATCATACATAATTTTACTATAAAATTTTCTCCGTGTAAATTTACGAATATATGAATTTATTAAATGTTTGAAAACTTATAAACAATATTTATTTAATTTAAGGAAATTTTAGTATGTAATGTGTGTGTGGGGGGGGGGGTACATACGCGAGCTAAAGAATAATCACTTTGTGACAAAAAAATGATTATTCCTTAATTCAAGAAATTTTGGTATGTAATTTGTGTGTGTGTGTGTGTGTGTGTGTGTGTGCGCTATGTGTGTGTGTGTCTATGTGTGTGTGTGTCTATGTGTGTGTATGTGTGTGTACATACGCGAAAATGTTAAACATTATTTGTTTTATGTAAAGTGTGGTGTTTATTATCAACAGAATACTCTTTTCAATTATTAAAGATAAAATAATTATTAAAAAAAATAAAATTAAAAATAAATAATTGATTTTTTTTAAACTAGAATTATACTTTTCTACGTGTACGTGTATAATAATCAGCGTAAATAGTAATAGTGATATAAAATCGCGGAACTAAGGCATAATCATTTTCCTGTCACAAAGTGATTATTCTTTAGCTCGCGTATATATGTACACCTCCTCCCCCACACACACACACATTACATACTAAAATTTTCTTAAATTAAATAAATATTGTTTATAAGTTTTCAAACATTTAATAAATTCATATATTCGTAAATTTATACGGAGAACATTTTATAGTAAAATTATGTATGATTTATTATTTATGGTAGTAACCACGAACTGTAAGAAGCAATTTCAGAGAATTATATCATATAAGTAGTGTAAATATTGTCGTAATTTGATGAAAAACATAATAAAAATTTTCATAATTCCTCCTTGGTCTGCGTTTACTACTTACCATAGTAATTTTTATCATAAAGTTTTTTACGTGTATTATAAGTCTATCACAAGGATTAATTTTATTAAAAATATAAATATCCTAGTTATTTAATTTTTAATTAAAAATATAAAATTGAAACAAACATTTTATTTGGTTGTCATTTTCATTTTAATCGATAAAATTTTCTAATGTTTTTTGAAGAAGCATAAATTTTGTTTCGAGCATATGATAACAACTTCTTTTAAAATTTATAATGACAGTTTACGGCGTTTAAGACTATCATCAAAAAAATATTTTTTATTAAAAATAATCGTTATTTATTAAAAAAATAAATTTAGTAATCACTTCTTTAAGCATTAGAACTGATATTTTTTGTACACATGTATGTACACGTACACACATACTTTTTGTCGTTGAAAAATTTTATTTTTATTAAAAAGGGTAAGAAACTATCATAACTCGAAGGGAGAATTTAGCGTTACTTGTGCGTAGCCATTGTCGCTTGATGTAACAATTCCCCCCGCGCGCCTAGCAATTTCAAGGTTCAAGCGCTGGGGAGGGGCAGTCGCCGCGGCCGGGCGCTCAGCGCGCTTGCATTTGCCGGTAGGCCGGGCTAATACAGAAAATTTTACAAGTCACTAACTTGTTAACTATTGCGAAAATAAAAAAACGGTAAGGACTTTTCTGTTCAGTTTCATGCGCTCTACCTGCTCATGAACATTCCATTAAAAAATACCAGACACCCCCAATACAGTTAATAAAGAAGAAAAGATTTTCTTGGAAACTAAAATTTTCCACCTTTGTTTCCTTCTACATTTCCATTAAGAATGTTCCATTCTTAATGGAAATGTAGAAGGAAACAAAGGTGGAAAATTTACATACGTAGGAACAAGAGGTAATTTGGTAATTGATTATAGAGTGACAAATTTAAAAGCGAAAAATAAAACCAAAAATTTCAAGGTAGGAAAAAGAATAGAATTAGATCACCTCCCTCTGATCGTCGAACTATATTAAAAGAAAATAGGAGAAAAAAAATAGAAGAAAAGAGATGGAGAGAGAGAAGAATATGGACGGAAGATGGAAAGACCCAATACATAGAAATTAAAAAAGTAAATTTTAACAAAGAAGAAGTTAATGATATAATGGAAGAGATTACAAAAAATAAACAGCGCAATCACAAAGAAAATTTTGATTAAAAAGTGCAAAATAGGATACAGCAGATTGTCGGACAAAGATTGTACAAATGAAAAAGTGAAAGCAAGAAAAGCGTTAAGAAGATAAAAAGAGAACTAAAAAATTGTTTAAAATATTTACAAAGAGGAGTATAGAAATGTCTGTGAAAAGAAGAAAAGAATACTACAAGGGAAAGTAGAAGAAAAGATTATATAAATAAAAAAGAGAAGTCAAGCATGAGCTTATATTAATAGAAAAAGAAAGCAGAAAATAGGAATTACAACAGAAATAAACATAGAAGAATGGAGAAAATATTTTAAGAATCTATTGGATGGAGAAGAAACGTCTACAAAAGCGCGAAAGGAAAAGCAAGAGGAAGAACCGGAAGAAAACCAAATAAACAAAGCTGAAGTAAAGAAGCAAATCGACAGATTAAAAAAAAGTAAAGCAGCAAGAGAAAATAAAGTCAAAAATAAAACTCGGTATATACGGAAACCCAAAGTTCGTCAAAAAATTAGCAGAAATAATTAACAAAATGTGACATAAAGAGACTACCAAAGCGATGGAAAGAAAGAGTGATAGCGCCAAAAAGGGAGATAGGGAGAATATCAAAAACTACAAAGGAATAAAACGCACCATATAAAATATATATCAATGATACCGTATAGAGAAAAGACTTAAGGACGAAATAAAGAGTAAAAAGATAATACTAAAAACATAGGATTTAGAAATAGAAGAAATACAATAAATAACATCTTTATTATAAGTTACATATTAAACTGACAGATGAAAAAAAAGGGAACACAGTTGTGCCTTTGTTGCAGATCTGAGCGCAGCTTTCAATAGGATAAACAAAGAGATATTAAAGAAGATAATACAAGAATACAGTATAACACACAATCAAGGAACAAAATTACAAGGAAACGAAAAATGTAGTTAGAATAAATGAAGATATCAGAAAAACTTTAGACGACAAAAATAGATATCCTTGTGCCCACTGAGTCCGATGTTATTTACGTTATACGTGGCAAACTTAGAAGAACATATAAAATGAGGACAAGCAGAGAAATCGTGATAAGTAGGGAGAAAATTTGATCACTAGCTTATGCGGATAATGAAATATTAATAGCAAAAAGCCCTAAGGAATTGAAAAAAATTATAAATAGACTAGCTTTTTCGGGAAGCTTTGCGCGGGCTCAAAAGCTCTTGCTTTTTTCCCTGGTCCTTTTTTTGAGGGTAAGGAAAAATGCATTTACGCACACCCGTCTCGTTTACCATGCGACTGGGTTGTATGGGTTCTCTTAAAACACTCTCTAAAAACTATGTTGGTGTATGAGTTAAATCCTAATTTGTAACAACTTTTTTTAAAAAATTCGTGCTCATAGTAGCCTTCTTTGAAAAAATTTTCTTAAATTTAAAATAAAGAGGATCGGACCACAAATGACGGAGTAGTTCGCGGCATACAGACTTCAGTCATCCATACGTATATTTTTGCCCATCATTTTTTAAACAAGCTGTTTTAAAAAAATTCGAAACCATAGTAACCATCCCCGAAAAATTTGATAAATTTTGACACCAGTGACATCAAGATCGGAGCACAAATGACGAAGTAGTCCGCGAACATACAAACGTACACACATCGTGATTTATATATATAAATTTCTCAAATCATATTTTGAGAAAAAAGAGCTAAAACAAAAATAGAAAGGTCGAAAGTTTTAGTGTTCACAAAAGGTAATAGAAAAAAAAATAAAAAAAATGGAAGTAATGAAATAAAAGAATCAAAAAAGTTAAAAGAAAATTATTATCAAATATTTAGGGAATTATTTTCAAAAAACGGAGAGACACGCATAAAAAAGAGTTAAAAAAGAAAGGATCCACTAGAATAGGTATGGAAAATAAAACAATAAAAATTTAAAAACTATTTCAAAAAAAGACTAAAAATGTTTCGCAGTTTAATAAAAAATATTTTACTGTATGCAGCTAAAATTTGGACTGAAAAGAAATAAAAGTTGAGAGAATTCAAAAGTATATCAAATCAACTTTAGGTTTAAATTTTAACACTCCAGGATACAGTACTAGAGAAGACAAAGACAAATAAAGTAAGGATAGAAGCTGGAAAGAGTGGTAAAATATATAAAAAAAGAGTAAAGAAAAATAAGATAATTTTGAAATGTTGAAAAAAAAGTGAAGGAAAAAAGGAAGAAAAAAGATCGAAGTAAGAAAAGAATGACATAGGATAATTATAGGTTAAAGTTAGTAAACGTTCAGGAAATAGGCTAAGACTAGAAGAGAAGGAATATCCAGAAGAGCTAGAAAAGATAAACAGACACGAACAAAAACAAGAACAATATGAAAAAATAATTTGGGCAAAATATAATAGACTGTACAAAGAAATAAAAATAAATAAAATAATAGAAGCCTTTGTATATTTTAGCGAGGTGTAAAGTTAAGAATCAGTCAATGATAGCGAGATTTAAGTGCGGAAACGAGGCATTAAGGAATAGATATTGAAAAAAAGAAAAAGTGTAGGCTATGCAATTTAAAAGTAGAGACTTTAGAACACTTATTAGGAGAATTTACAGAATTGCAAAGACAAAATTTCTCTATTAGGAAAATGTTATCAGAGATAGATACAAAATGGATGAAAGATGTATTAAAGACAAGAAATGACAAAGAAAAGCGTAAATAGTCGTTAAGAATCTCATGTTATGTAATTAAGCTATGTAACCTCCTTTCAAAGGCCAAAAGATTTAAGAAATAAACGAGTTGTGTATATATTATATGCAATAGTAATTTTATGCAAGGTATAATAACAAATAAAAAAATAACAGTTGACGCGCGCGAAGCGCGCGCTTGATTAGGGGTCAATTCTGTATTTTTGAAGAAGTGAAAATGTGAAAAGTGAACAACAGTGATTGGTGTGTATATCGTTAATCCTAAAAGTATACATCAATCAATGGAGACAGTGCTACTTACTTTTCACATTTTCACTTTCTTCAAAAATACAGATTCGACCCCCTATATAAAAAAAGGCTGTGAAAACTCGAGAAGTGCGCGATTGCTGCTTTTCCGTGATGCTGATTGGTTTTCTCATTTGACTTACTTCGTGTTGCGAAAGTTTAATTTAACAGTTTAGTTAATACAGGCGCGCGCAAAGCGCGCGGTGCATACTAGTCCCTTTTCTAAAAAGTGCATGTTATATCAATATTTGCAAATCTCGAAGTTATTGTAGCCTTTTCCGCGATGTAGATTGGTTGTCTCGTTTCGCTTACTTCGTGTTGTCCCAGATAACACAAAATATTTATAAAATATTTATAAGGAAAAATATTTATGATAAATGTGTTAGACGATTATTCAGGCTTTCCTTTCAGGATTACCTGGGTGTTTTACAGAGCCCACCAAACCCCTTACAACTCAGTTTCTATACATACATATCATACATAACCACTATACAGTACAAAGTAAAATACAAAAGATACTATCACATTATGTAGCGTAGCGGAGGTCCCCTTTCCCTTTATCTCTTCCCTCTCTTCTTCTGTACCCCACAAGGGAACAAAAAATCATAACTATCACCCCATCCATCCCTATAAAAATCATTACATATATATCAATTCGCCTCCTACCGACCTGGTAGGAGGCAAATTGATACAGCCTTACAATCAGTTACCCCTCCTCCCTTCCACGACCCTTCTAAACCATTTTTCCCCTAACCTCTTTCCAATTCCTCTTCTTCTTTCTCCTCCATATCTTCTCCGTCCCCTCTCGCTGCCTCCTCCGAACACCCTCCGAACACCAAACAGTTTTCTCTCTGCTCCATCCTGATTCCCCTTGATTGTCCTCTCCTGAGCTCCAAATTCTTCAGCTTCCTCCCTCTCTTCCTTTTACCTTGCTCCATTCATTCATCTGCCTCCACCAGTCCTCCATCCTCTTCTTTCCCTCATCCTCGTACTCGCTCTCTTCTCTCCCCTTTTCCTCAATTTCCACTCGCTCTTCCTTCCCTCTTCATTTCATCTCGCTTGCCAGTCTTTCCTGTGTTTCTCGCTTGTCCCCACTCTCTCTAACCCTCTCGCATGATGTCCTTGCTGACTCTCTCTCTTTTCCCCTCTTCCTTGTGCCTTTCTTCTCTCCTTCCTTCTTCTGTTCTTTCCCGCTCCTCTTCTCTCCCTCTGATAGTGCCTCTTTCTCTCCCTGCTTCTTACTACCTTCTTCTTCCCATCCTCTCATCTCTCTTCGCTTTTTCCTCCTTCCTCCTTTCTCTCCGTATTTCCTCTGTCCGTTTCTTCTCTTTATCTTCTTCCTCTTCTTTCCCTCTCGTCAGTTTCTCCAGTGCTCTTTCTGTCTACTCTTCTGTCTCCTGCCTCCGACTTAACTTTCTCTCTTCCTTCCTTTTCCTCCTTCTATGTCTGCTCTTCTCCATATCTCCACTATCTCTTCCACTCCTCTTCTTATCTCCCTTAGCTCCTCTATTCCTCTTCACATTTCCTTTAACTCCTTCAAAATCTCCTCCATCATTCTATTTCTTCCCGCTTTCAATCTCTTTACTACTTCGCACTCTATCGGCGAACCACGCGCTTGGAACGCAAGCGTTCCCAAACCCGCTACCACCGTTCTCATTTCTTACTATCGATCCCTATCGACCAATCTCCAACCTCCTTCCTTCCATTCCATCAATCTTCTCTAGGTATCGTTCTCTCTATCAATCACGGCCTCTCGCCTAATATATCGATGGATCAAATTGTCAAACCTGCTGCTCTCTCCTGCTCATCGCCACGCCATCTACTGACTTTCTGCATACTCTCTCCTCCTCTAGCGCCACTCCCCATCTCACGCCGTTTGTCCTCTTCAACTTCCTCTTCCGTTCGCCCATGCGCACTGTCCCCAGCTCCAAATTCGCTATCTCATCCACTAGTCACCTACTCCGATATTCAAACACCTTTCCCATCTCTTCTCTTTTTCCCTTAAACTTTCCACTAATGTCCAAGCAATTATCCCACCTCCTCATCCTCCTTCACATACTCTCACCTCCACTTTTACTTCTTTTTTACTTTTTTCCGACAAACTAACAAGAGCACTCCTCCCGACCATCCTCCGCCATCTTTTCCTCCTCCACCAATATTTATGATAAATATTTTGTACATATTTTTATGTCCGAGTTTGTCAGGCATAAAAAAATGATAATTATGATAAACATTTATGAAAATATTTAAAATAAATATTTATACTATATTAATAAATAAATATATATTATATCGTTAAAATTGAATAAATAGCGCGCGCCTGTATTGCTCTCTTCAAAAGTAAGAAAAGTAAATGTTTTATCATCAAAATTTTTCATACTTTGATGCACTTCACAAGGTGCAATAAATTTTTTTGTAAACTTTATAAGAATTATCGTAAAATATGAACTTTTTCCTACAAATCAAAAAAGAATTGAAGTTTGTACGATTTTTTTGTGGAGTTATGACATATCAAAGTTACCTAACATTTTAGTCTGTTTATGCCTGTTATTGCCAACATTAGCATTACCCGATGCGCATCACGAAAAGGTTGCTGATCAGATCTTGCGCATTGTGTGTGTGTGTGTGTGTGTGCGCGCGTGCGTGCGTGCGTGTGTGTGTGTGTGTTGGACAGAAAAAAATATTGTACGGAGATAGCAACTGTAAGTGGCATTATGGTACATATGGCACAAAATTTCTCAGGATGCAATTAGATTCTACATCAATATGCATGAGCATCTTCAAAAGGTCATTCAGAGACGAAGATATAATACACATTATTAAGTATAAACTATGTACTACTTCTGGCCAATATTTTCTTATTTCTTTCGTCCAATACGACATGCACGCACGCACGCACGCACGCACACGCGCGCGCGCCCAAAACTCGACTAGCAACTTGAACGTAGTGGTCATCAAGAAATATTAATGCTGGTGGTATGAACATTTTGAAGACAAAACACTTATTTTCTTACTTTTAAACAAAAAGAGAAAAAGAGGGAATTAAAATCTGACAAATGCTCTTTATAGATTTCAAGTTTTAAAATAAAAAAAAACTTTTAAATATGATAAGTTTTCACAAAGTTACGATTATTTGAAGTTGTGTTGTATTTACACATATATATAGATTATATTTACATATAGTGTGCTTTTCAGCAAAACAGTGTAACACTGTCCACTAGTGAGTGAGACATACACTGATATGTTCTTTCTCACACTAATGGACACTGTGTTACACTGTGTCTTGCTGGAAAGCACACATAGATATATAGAGGTGTGTGTGTGTGTGTGTTTGCGCGCGCGCACACACACACACACATAAGAAAAGTTTCATGCCTCCTATTCATTTCTTACAAAAATGTAAAGAAATATACATGTTTAAAAAAATTTTTTTTTAATGGAACAAACCAGTTCGATAGCTGAGATCACCAATGATTGAGTTTGACACTTTCTTCAAACGCCAATTTTGTCGCAATCTCAATAGCTCAATGTGAAAGTCAGGGGTAGATCTGGTTCTAACTAACTCGGCCTGACAATTTCGTAGTCTCTCAGCACCCGAGATAAGAACTGAAGCTGCTCCTTGAAGCGCCTTTTTTCTAGCGTACACCTGTAGCATAGGTTTTACATCAACTAATTCCTGAGGTACCGGATCTAATACCATATAATTTTTTTCCTTTGCTATTGCAAGTACATCAGCCAATACGCAAACTTCTGTCAATGCATTCCTATAAAATAAAATCAAATTCAAATTCAATCAATTATTATAAAAATCAATATTTATATAGAGGATTCAATAAAAGATAGAGAAAGATTTAAAGAATAATTCTAGATAATAAAATGAGACAAAAAATCAAGAATAATAAAATTACAATCAATATTTTATTTTTTATTAAGTGCTTGCAAAAATTTATAAGGCCACAAATAAATGATTGTAGCAGCAGCTTGGTAATTATTTTCCTTTAAGTTTTTAGTTCTTAAATATTAGAATTGATAGTTGATAATTCACAATTTCAAACAAAATATTTATTTACATCATTAAAGATAGAACTAAGTAAAATTCTTTGCTATTATATATTTTATTACTTTAATCTAGTCTAGGTGAAACTGTTGCAACTAAAAGACTGATTTGTCTATAAAAAGTCATTTAAAAAGTTTAGAAATGGTGATTATGTTAAGACATTTTACTTGTCCAAATGAGAAAGAATAATGAATTAAAAGCATTGCTTCATGAAAATTGGGTCCAAACATAAAGGGGATGCTAAAGTATCTGTCAAACTTGATCGAGGTCAATAATATAGAGTCATATAATTATCATATAATTATCAGTCATATAATATTCGTGCATATAATTAACAGTATTTCATATGTATTCCTTTATAGATTCGGAAATTTTTTTCCAGAATTGAAGTACACTTATTAAAATCATCATATAAACTGGATTTTATACCAAGAATGAACAAAATGTTTTCAGACTGCTCTTTTTCTAATCTATATCTGAATTTGCAGTTATAAAAAGTTATTAAAACAAATCTTTTTTCTTAGACTTTTAATCTTAATTTGAATTGCACGATATTGTTCGTATATATTATCTTTAAAGAAATATGGTTTCATTTTATACATATACTAGACGCCACAGACGCACACTTTTCGCGCGCTACTTTACTGTTTGCTTTTTACTTTTTAAAAATAAATCACACCGATAATTGTATAATTGTATAATTGTATTGTAATTCAGTCGCAATGACAGCTACTCTTGCAACACGAAGTAAGCGCAGCGAGAGAACCAATCGGCATCGCGGAAAAGCGACAACAATAAACTTCGAGAAATGTGAGCAATCGACTTTATATGCCTTTTTTAGATAGGAAGGATAGGATAGGATAGGATGATAGGAGATATATATACTACTACTACTACTACTACTACTACTACTACTACTACTACTACTACTACTACTACTACTACTACTACTACTACTACTACTACTACTACTACTACTACTACTACTACTACTACTACTACTACTACTACTACTACTACTACTAGACACTACAGACGCGCGCTTCGCGCGGTCTATTTAACTTTTTATTTTTTACCTTTTAAAAATAAATTGTAACGATAATGATAACTATAAAAATTGATAGTTTGACAGCTAGAAATGACACGAAGTAAACCAAGTCACAACGCACTTGACAACGAGATAGCGAGACAGCCAATTAGCATCTCGGAAAAGCGACAACAATATCAATAACATCTCCTTTTTACAAAGTGGAGAGGATGGAGTGGATGGATAGGATGGATAGGATGGATAAGATAGGATATCATAGATTTTGTATACTAAGCAAATATTGTTATCAAGGGATAGCTCTACATATTAAAAAATTTTTTTTTCGTTTTTGATATTAAATCGACCATATTCCCCTAGATTTTAGTGCATACTTTAATTCTGTAAAAAAGTTTTGCAATTCTATAAATTAAAGAATTAGTTTAAATAAACAATGTCGGTAAAACAAACAACTTCAGGATTCCCTTAAAAAAATTTACAGAATACTTTGAAGTTCATGAATCAACAGTATCTTGCCATCTTAGCTTTAATAAAATGGCTTTAATTTCATACAAACTTTTGCAAGCATATAGTTATAAATATTAAAATATTTGTTTTTTTAAATTTCAAGATTCCTTGTAACCAAAAATAATTCTCACCTTTACATTTTTATTTTAATTATTAAAAATTTCACTTAAAAAGATGCTGCTGTTAAACTTGATCGAGATAAATAATGTAGAATTATTTGTGCACATCATTAACCCTCTATCTAAATATTTTTGTAACGAATATACAGGGTGTTCCAGATCAACTGGAAGAGCATGTACGTATTCCTCATGAAAAACTGAGTCGAAGATGTCAATAACAAAAGTGTTGAGGGATCAATAGTTTTTAAATGGTGAGCTTTTGAAATTTTACAACCACAGGCCGTGAAGCTCGCGCCGTCAGGCGCGGCGCCATCAAAGGGCCGGCCGCCCGGCCGTTTTGACGAGTACCGCTAAACGGCACGATACGAGTATTGCACCGTACAAATCTGTGAAATTTCTATTAACATCTATTGCTATATTCTTAAATCAAGTCTAATTTAATTGACAAGAAGTAATATCAGTTGCAAATTCGATAAACATCACTTATATCAATAAAGTGTTTCTGAAATACATTTTATGTATAAATAAAATTATATTAATAAATAAAATCAATATTAATTAAATCATCAAATCAAATAATATTTAAAAAATATCAGTCGACAAACATTTCCAAAACTTTTTTTTAAAAAGTTCTATCACAAACGATATTAAAAACATTTATATTTAAAATTCGCATTTCATGTAAATAAATATTTCATAGTTAGAAAATGAAATAAACGAAATTCCGAATTATGATATGAGAGAAAAGGGAAATGCAGTGAATAAATCGATAATAAACCATATTATTACTCGTTTACTTCGATTCCTTCACTGTATTACTTCCCTTTCTTCTCATATCACAATTCGGAATTTTGTTCATTTTATTTCCTAAATATAAAATATTTATATTTACATCAGATGCGAATTTCAAATGTAAATGTTTTTTACTATTGTTTGTGACAAAATTTTGAAAAAAGTTTTGGAAATGTTTGCCAATTGATGTTTTTAATACTATTTGACTGGATAATTTAATATTGCTTTTATTTATTAATTTATATATACATAAAACGTATTTCAGAAACAGATACTTTTTATTAATATAAATAATGTTTTATCGAATTTGCAACTAATATTACTTATTGTCAATTAAATTTGACTCGATTTATAAATACAGCAATAGACGTTAATGGAAATTTCACACATTTGTATGATGCAATACTCGTTCAGTATCGTGTCGTTCAGCGATACTCATCAAAGCGTCCGGCCGGCCGTTTGGTTACGCCGCGTTTGACGATGCGAGCTTCACGGCCTGTTGTTGAAAAGTTTCAAAAGCTCACCTTATCCATTAAAAAATTGACCTCTCAACATTTTACTATTGACATTTTCGACTCAATTTTTGCACTTGTAGTTGTGTTTATGTACACTATAAGTGCACACTTGCACTTGTGTGTATAAAAGCTTAAGTATGGAATTCCATAAAGTTACGCCATCTTGTAGACAAAAATTAGGTTATTATTTAGTTTAGGGGACACCGCGCCGATAATCTTGACCTTGACATGTTCGTTAAAAAGTTATAACAAACAAATTTTGAAAAATATTTATGTAGAATAGAACAACACACACACACACACACACACGCGCGCGCGCGCGGAGGAAAAGTGCAAAAGAAAACGTGTGGGCATTAGAGGGGCTCTACCCTTCTTCCTGCACCCCCCTCCCTGTAATTTTTCCTAACTCTAATCCAACCAATTTTATGTTGCTATTTGGATAATACGAAAACATTGAAAATCAACAACGTGGATCTTGTTTGGCGTGGAAAGTCGCAAACTTAATTATGTGGTGCAGTACAAACATTTATTAATATTACGGTAAAAGTGCCAAATGGGTTTGCGACTTTCCACGCCAAACAAGATTCACGCTGTTCGTTTCCAATGTTTTGCATTATCCAAATAGCGACATCAAATTGATTGGATTAGAGTTAGAAAAAATTATGGGAAGGGGGCTCCGCCCCTCCCCTACCCACGCATTCTCTAATCATATAACCTCATGACTTTTCATGCAAAACATGATCTTTATAAACATGTAGTTTTGGAAAATTGCATATAATTCATAAAACTTCTTGTGTTTATAACTTTCTAATAAACAATGAGTGACGGCTTAAACCTTTTATACATTACTTAGGGTCATGATCTTGACAACATATGTCAAGGTCAAGATTATTGGGGCCTTTATATTCAGAATAATGCCCCTATTTGGCATTTTTACCAAAAATCTATTAATTTATACATGCTTTATAAAAATTATTGCAGGAATATAGGAGGAGGGCAAAGCCCTCCCCTTGTTCCCCGCCCACGCGTTCTCTGCACCACATGGGTTTGCAACTTTAAGTAAAGCAGAGATATCATGTATCGTATTTATAAAACTTTTTTGTTAATAACTTTTTAACAAACAATAACCGCCGATTAAGTTATAAAAAAAAGTTACTCAAGATCATGTCACAACATATGCCAAGACCATCGGCGCGGTGTCCCCTAAACTAAATTACCAAAAATTAAATTATTTAATAAAATATCGATATAGTATTATTATGTGACTTGAAAGTTACACAGGTCCATAGAGGGTTAACAAGATTTTGTATTTCTTTTCATTTTCGATACAAAGTTCAGCTTAATAAATACATACAAAATCACATTACAAAAATTTTGTGTAACTTCGTATGTGTTGCTTTCATAGATTTGGAAATCCTTTTCCAGAATTAAATATTATTATTGGTCTGTAAACTGGACTTAAGGGGATGCTGGAATTGTCTGTTTTACCAACAAAAAGATAGTAAATTTTGTTTCGCAATATCTTTTTATCTCTTTTATAGATTTGGAAATCTTTCTCCAGAATAAAAGAATACGCATTGCTACCAGTCTGTGGAGTGGAGTTTCTACCAAAACCAAAACGCGAAAAAAATTGTTAATTTGCTGTCACATCATAACAATATTTGCTTAATATAAAAGATCTACAACTTGTACTTACAAAATTCGTATTCACAGACTAGTAGACAATAAGAACAAACAATGTCGAGTTTCAAAAATTAGATTTTAGTGCCTAATTGAGACGAAATTGCGAAACAAAAATTTAGGTTATATACGCGTAAAAAATCGATAAGTAGAGCAATAAAAAAAAAATTTTTTGTTTTAGATATATGGTCCAATTCACAGATGAATATTAATATGTGTACTTTAATTCTGGAAAAGAATATTCAAATCTATAAAAGAAATATATACAAAATCTCATTAATGATGTGCACGAACGACTCTACGTTATCGACTCCAATCAAATTTGAGAGGCAGTCCAGCATCGCCTTAATACCAAAAGAAAAAAATATCCAAATTTATAAAATAAAATCTTATTACAAAAACTTATTAATTAATCAGTAAAACTGTCTCTAGCATTCCCTTAATACGTTTATACTTTACTATTACATTTTAACACAAAGTATAAAATACCTCAAATTATTTATTTTTTAACAACTATACTTAATTTTATGCACAAACTAATAGAATAAATCAGGTAAAAAAATATTGTTTTAAAAAATGAGTAAATCTATAACTTTTTTGAAAAAACAATGTGTTTTATATCAATTAATTAATTTACTTCATCTTTATTTGTATATAAAAATATTATAGTACAACTATTAAAAAATCAATACTTTACAAAATATTTTACATTCTGTGTTAAAACATAAGTAAAATAAAGTGTAAAATAGAAAATAAAGTATAAAATATTAATGTTATTAAATAATAAATTGTTAATTTTTCATTAAATCTAAATACTTTTACTGCTTATTATAGTCAATACTTTTTAATACTTTTATATATACACTAGCGCAAAAAAAAACAAAACAAAATTTTTTACCAATTTTTAGGCAATCTTCAAAGTGATGCAACTTTGCGAAAAATCATCCAAATTACATGTACTTTTTTTAAATTAAAGGGCAAAGACTCTACTTTAAGAATCCCTACGCGAAAGTTTGATTTTTTAAGTGTAAACCTTTGTATCGCATGAAAACCAAACATGTTTTTTTAATTGAAGAAAGTAAAAGTTTGTTATCATTTTGCATAAGTTTCTCGTTAAAATCTGGCTAATATTAATCCAGATTCTTAAGTTCATTCTTTTCTAAGCAATTTAAAAAAAAACATGTCGATACGATGTTTTTTGTTCATTGCACACTAGTTTAAAATTTGCACTGCATTTTAGGGTATTTTAGCAAATAAATACGGTATTTTTTGAATATCATGAATTTTGAGTATCAATATGATATTGCACATTGGTTTTATTATCGTGTTTAACTCAATCATACCGCCGTCATCAAAGTGACCCGATGTGCACCACGTGGAGAATGACGATCGGATTTTGTACATCATGTGGCCCTGAAAAGGCTGATTTTTTAAAATAAAATTTGAACTTTTGTTTTTTATGTATGAGTATGTGTATATGTATGTTTACGTGTATGTGTGGGTTTATGAGTATAGTTAAATGTGATCTTCTGTTGACTTCAGTGAAATTGGTGCGTCAGCTATCCGTTATATTCAGATCAGAAAGTAGAAATTTCCATCGATGAATTTCGGAGCCACATGATGTACAAAATCCGATCGTCATTCTCCACGTGGTGCACATCGGGTCACTTTGAAAACGGCGGTATGATTGAGTTAAACACGAATAAAATCAATGTGGAATATCATATTGATACTCAAAATTCATGATATTCAAAAAATACCGTATTTATTTGCTAAAATACCCTAAAATGCAGTGCAAATTTCAAACTCGTGTGGAATCAACAAAAAACATCGTATCGACATGTATTTTTTTTTAAATTACTTAGAAAAGAATGAACTGTAAGAATCTGGATTAATATTAGCCAGATTTTAACGAGAAACTTGTACAAAATAATAACAAACTTTTACTTTTTTCAATTAAAAAAAACATGTTTGGTTTTCATGCAATACAAAAAGTTTATACTTAAAAAATCAAACTTTCGCGTAGGGATTCTCAAAGTAGTCTTTAATTTAAAAAAAAGTACGTGTAATTTGGATAATTTTTCACAAAGTTGCATTACTTTGACGATTGCCTAAAAATTGGTCAAAAATTTTGTTTCGTTTTTTTGTGCGATGTAGAATAATTCATATTGTACAAAAAAAATATATTTAAAAAATCCATATAATTTCTTTTTTTTTAATGTCGATGACTTTCATATAATCTAAAATAATTTATTTTTTTTATCAATTAAAACCATAAAGATCCATAATTAAAAAAAAATTGCTTCTTTTGCTTATGTATAATATTTTGATCAATCAATTTTTACTTGTCAATTCTTGTACTTTACATTTGAATGTAATATTTCTAACTGTTAAACCACAATCTTGCACAACAAACCTTAACTTATTCCTAACACTATCCCATGGCCATAAAAAGGACTGAAATAAAACAGAATCCTTCGTATCTTCTTCATTCTTCTCGTTGCCTTCTAATTGTTCCTTCTTTATTTCTTCACCATTCGTTTTACTGAAATCGATCTTTTGAGCAATTTTCGCCAAATTTTCTGATAAAGTGAGAGGTCTGCAACATAATTAATAAGCATCTATTATAAATCTTTATATAAAAATATTAGACTTGTAAAAAATTATTAGAACCAATATAAGATTCAAATATTCAATTCTTTTGAATAGTTTTTTTGCGTGTGATCTGATATTTTTGCATTAGAAAGATAATTCTTATCCTCTTTTGAAACTAAGGTTAATTTAAGAAACGTATGTGAATCTGTCTAATAAAAATTCTGCGTTAAATGGATATCTTTATTGCATCTGTTGACGTCAAATTTGTTTACGTACGCTTGATAAATTTCTTGGCCATCATAAGTAATTTCCTGTATTTGATTCTCGATCGGCGCTTCTACAGAAATGTTCACAGAATACGCCATTATTGTTTTCATGTCTAATCTGAGCTGCGTTCCAAAACTTTACTCATGGAGATGGAGTGCGTTCGGGGAGACGCTATAGCGCTACCTTTGAGTATATATACATGGAGGAGAAATGCCAGCACTGTTTACAATAATGGCTATCCGAGTAATTTCCTCTAGGACCGAAATATATGATGAGCACAGCCATCTACTACCAGCATGATTCGTGACAACTCAATGCTGTCTGGTATAGCCTTTAGGTCTGTTCGCGTCACATGCCCCAACATGCTCCTATTCACCCCAACGCACTCCAATACGTTGATTCCGATGACGCCAACCTATTAGAAAGCGTTGGAGTGAGTAGGAGCATGTCGGAGCATGGCGACGCGAACAAACCATTTGAGTATATATGTATACATGGGCCTAGTTTACATCGTGCATTTGATACGCGTATCAAATAGTAAATAACTAGTGAATGTGTTTAATCATTGGCTGATCAGCTTAAATTCACTACTTGATACGCGTATCAAATGCACGATGTAAACTAGGCCATGGAGGAGGAATTGCTATGGTTTCATGTAGACCGAAAGTGTGTCCAAGATCTGTGCGTCAAACGCTATATGTACAATGGCTGGCATTGTATGTTTCACACGCGCATACAATTCGTAATTAAGTACAAAAGTGCACAAGAAGTGCACAAGAAGTGTTGAAACTGCGGTGCAGATAATGATATTAACGCATGCGCAGAGAAAGCGATTATCATGATATACCTTTCTCTCTCGCACAGATCTTGGACACACTTTCAATGCTGGCATTCCTCAGCATTCCTCCTCCATGTATATATACTCAAAGGGTATAGCCTAGAGAGCCTCTGAGGAAAAGAGTGGTGTCACGTCCCGGAGGACGGACCTTCCTACTTCCGGCGTACCTAAGTCGCTGAAAATAGTGGCGCTCTCTATGCTTTTGAGGCTACCTGCTGGGCCGGCAATACCTCGGGATGTCGAGAGCTAGGATCGGTATAGGAGGATTAGTGCGTAGGCGAATAGAATGACTTTTATGGCAATTACTCTTGTTTTATACTGCTACTTTCTTTATTGTTTACTACCAAAGGGGGAACAAATTATAATAAAAGGGGAATGAAGAAAAGCGGGGGGGGGTAGGGGTACATGTGCGATGCTCATATGATTATTCCGTGATAGGGTCGGGGTTTACAAGAGAGCCTATTAGGTCGTCAAAGTCATTTGGCGTTAGGGGTGAAAGGGCTTCAAGGGGGGAGTAATCGATGAAGGGAAGGTCGTCTGTTGAGGTGCTGGCGTCTGAGGTTTGGGGGGTGGGCTGGGGGTTGGTGGCCTGGCGCTCATTCACCTCCACGGGGGTTAACCCGAAGCAGGCTCTCGTACTTGAGTTTAACGCTATTTGAATCTGAGCGGCTTGGTGAGTTAGATTAAATAAGTGGGGAACATCTAAATCGATGGAACGGATTAGGCGTAGAATGCGCGAGCGCGCCCCCACGTATTGCTCGTAGCGGCGGAAAAAGCGCCTCCTCCGCGTGTAGTCTGCTGGTGGCGTCATCTACATAAATGAAGAAATGAGGAACTTCGTGAATGGACTTGGATTTGAATAAGGATAGTCGAAACCTTACCCTGTTTTGACTAAAGTTAGGATGATAGATGAGCTTGCTGTCCTAAGGAGAGATAAAATTGAATGATTTAGTGTTTTGTAGGGAAAGGAGACGGAAGGACTTTTATGTCTTGCTCTTAATAGTTGTTATTATTCGCGTAAGCCCATACTATTAGCAGAAGTAAGGATTCACAACTTTGTCTATGCCGATCTACGCTCGCCGCAAGCAACTATTCGGTTATAGGCGGATGCGTTTCTACCGGGGTCTCTCAGCACATGCAAACCTGAGGACCTGCATAGACCACGGACACAAGGCTTTTTGTCTCGCGTTCGGACGTTGGCCTGTTTTCCGTTACTACCACAGTTGCGGAATCTTTAAGACAAATAGTATGGCTATTGGGTATGTTTATCTACGTCGGATGATAAAGAGCGTTCAAACAAGGTTGCAGGAAAATTCAAGCAATACGAATTTATTGGGGACTAAGAGGGACTCCGGTTGAATAATGGCAGGGATGCGGAAAAGATGTTGAATAATTAATGGTTAAAGGTGTCGCCATTAATGTGTTGAATTCGGAATGATATTCTAAATGGTGATATACAGGGATATTCGGTAGTAATAATTCAACGAAATAGAATCAGAGCAACGTTTAATTTGATGAAGATTAAGAGGTTCACAAGAATTATTCAAAATAATTATTTGTGATGGTATTCAATAAGGTTAAACAATTTATAATAATTATACTATAAAGTTACAATAAATTTTAGATAATTATCATACTAGTAATTTGCAGGGAAATATTGTTTAAGTAACAATAATTTTAACAATATTTTGGGTATAATAATTTGGATAAATTCGATGCTACAGGAATAATAGGTTCGCAAGAGTAATTAAACGATAAGTTCAAGATAGGGTCGAGCTACCAAAGCACGAAAATATTTAATATTCTATATTAATAAGACGAGTAATGACTCAGTGAAATATTTAATGTACTAATTTAGGGAAAATATTCAATATTATTAGAACAATTAGATTCCGAAAATATTCAATATAATATATTAACGAGATGAGTAATAATTTCATAAAAACGTTTAGCATAATTATTTACAATAATTTCTGGAACAGAAATTATTCAACATCATAAATTACAACAATATTTAATATTACCGGAATGATTGGTTCTCTAAATTAATAATTCGCAAAGAAATTTGGTATCGTCAAGATAATTAATAATTTTACGAGGTATCGCGCACGAGTAATAATTAATTCATCATCATTGTTCGTCTTCTCGATAAGGTTAGTATAATAAGACAACCAGCAATAATTCACGATTTACAGATCACTAAAATATTCAATGCATAACAGAATAATAATAAAGTTCAGCGTCTACAAAAGAAATAGAGATTCACAAATAATGGGCAAAACAAGAAATTCACAAGAACGTACGATAAGACAGTTCACAAGTGCATGCGACGAAATAATAATTCACAATGGGTATGATCGATCAAGATCGTATAGAATTGATTATTTCTCTTGTTCATATCAGAATAATACTGTATCACTTAATAGTCGTCAATTTTGCTAACTCTAACTATTAATGGTCATTTTGTCAGAATTTGAATATTCTAGACGGTGTGTAATTAATCATACCTTAATAGTTTCGTTGTTAAATTCAAGCTGGGCATGATTAATTACTATCTTTTAGTTGAAAGGTTCTGAACTTCACAAAATTTAAGATTATTTCTGATTCGCACAGATAACTTGATCAATCACTGAGATATAAGTTCTACACACATATATATATATATATAATCACATATGAGGTTCAAGCAATAAATTCGCAAGACAATATAAAGTCACACTAACAATAATAACTTTTAATTTAAATGAGACTGCTGGTACTTACGGATGACTCTGGGTCCGCAAGGGCCACAATCTAAGATCTTGTTTTCCCTTTTTCGGATTCCGACAGATCGCCGAGACCTTGCTCCTTGTGGAACTCCGAACTATCACCGAAATTCTTTTCCGAAATATCGCGATTACTTGAGACTGTTACGGAGATGTTACTGTAACGATACTGGAGAGTGTCGCGCCGGGATAAGGTACTGTCTTTTATATTATAATGCATATTAATTACCCGCCCCCGCGCCTGCATCGGTTGCCCTAGTTCCGATGCATAGATGAGTAGGGTGAAATCGGCGGCATATCGATATCAAAGTTATCAGATAGTCTAAACAGTCTCGATGTCAGATTTTTCAATGTTAAAGTATGTATCATCGATTGCATCACCTGTCGCGGTGCAGCATCTTGTTCTTGGAAGCCTTTTAATAGAAAATATTATTTAATTCTCTCGAGTCTTATTAATGGAAATTGTTTCAATATGATTTTGGGATTGACCATGTTTCAAATTGGCGCGGATGATTTCTCAAATAGTTACTATTTCTCAGGCTTCAAGAGTAATGCCGATTTATAAGCAATATGTGCCGATACATATTATTAATTACGTTTCGGCCGATTAAAATTATCCTTAATTAATATTCACAATTGTATGCGCCTTAACAATTTTATATGCCTTGTCGAATATTTTGCAGAAGCCTCAAAATTTGTTCTTAACTTATAGTAGAGTTTCAGTATTAATATAAGATTCGCAGGATAGTATAGTAAAAGTGATTGTTATTTAATTAATTATATCTGTGATAATTGCATTCATAGACCATAGAGCTAATCAAGATTTATTTTGAGTGAGACCTTTTACGTCAGAAAGGGATAAAGTTTTATAAGATTTCAATGTTTCATAGTTAGATTGATTATAACAATGACTTTTATTGTTTAAGGCTGGTGCAATACTTTTTAAAACTTAATAGAATAATGAGTTAATTAACAAAATGCAATTCTTATTTAATAAAACATAATTCTTATTTGCACAGGGTCGGCGCAGTAATTTGTCATTAATTTTACTAGTTGTACCTTTAGTTTTATAAGATCTAATTGTTTATTAGCAATAACCAATTAGATAATTAATAGTTAGGTTCACGAAGGGTTGGTATAATAAACCTCAGAGTAGTTATTTTAGTTTGGTAAGATTAGTAAAATTAATTTATTTAATAACGATTTTCATTCGTTAATTAATATTTCGCTTATGTAGTCTCGAGTAAGACCCTTAAATGATTATATCTCGTGAATAATTTTAATTTTCCCATAAACAATATTAATCTTGATATAACCATCATAATTGCGAAAAGCAGTCATTCAGAATTTTAAAATAAGCGTGAGTAGTGAAATTGAAAAGGTATCAATGGCCTAGTTTACATCGTGCATTTGATACGCGTATCAAATAGTAAATAACTAGTGAATGTGTTTAATCATTGGCTGATCAGCTTAAATTCACTACTTGATACGCGTATCAAATGCACGATGTAAACTAGGCCAATAATATAGGACTGAATCGCGTGTTAGTTTACTTCTAGTACGCTAGATGGCTCCCCGAGTATGATTCAAGAATAAGCATCTGGGGTCTTAGGTCTGCTCAGATTGTCATGCTGAGTCAGTTCAATACTACTCTAGTAGTCTGTACCTTGTCACATTCAAATGGACCTTAATTCTTATTTTGCGGGTATACATAAGTATCAGGGAAAGCCATGGGGTTAATAGAGGATAAATATAAGTAAAAATATAGAAATAGGAAAAAAAAAGAAAAAGGGGAGGGGTTGGGACGACGGGACGTCACAGTGGCAAACTGATCACGTGAACGCCCCCATCGAATCAGAAGAGAACGCGGTCTCTGTCTGTTTAGGCTGCTTTCACATGAGGCGTAACTTGCGTAATGCGTAACTTGCGTCGACCAATCAGGGCACGTTAAAGACGCTTTAAAGTGACCTACGACAATGTGATTGGTCGACGCAAGTTACGCATTACGCAAGTTACGCCCCGTGTGAAAGCAACCTTAGTGAGCCTCTGAGAGAGTGAGAGCGATAACCTGATCATGTGACCGCGTGCTTAAAGCCCTCATCGAATCAGAAGAAACGCGGTTTGCCACTCTCTGCTCTCCCTCAGAGGCTCTCTAGTATAGCCAAATCAACATCACGAGCGAGTTGCAAGTTGCAAATTCCGTGAGTTTGTAGCAGGTAACCTAAAAAATACGATGTAAATATTATAAATAATTTGATTATTACAATTAAAAATGATCTGTTTTTAATGTATGATAAGATTATTTACTTCATTAAAATAGTAATTATATGTAACACAATCATGTATTTTTAAAGTATTGCCTAAAGTAATATCAGAGATTATTTTATTTACAAATATTTTTTTTGTCTATCAAGTTTCTATCATAACGGTATTATTTCAAAACCTAATATAATATTTTAATTAAACATTGATTCTCAATAAATGTTATTATTTATTATTAACTAACATATATATTAGAAAAGTTATTTTTTATTAAACAGATGGTGTTAACACTTTGAAACAAATGAGATAAATTATGTAAAATTACTAAATAAATCATTATTAATAATATTTTTTAGATTACAAATAAAATAAAGATTTAAGTATAAATATTTTTCTTTCTTGTAACAATTGTTAATGATAAAAGTTGCATGGTGTTATCATTACCCACATAGAAATTGACATCCAGTGGATGTCCAATGGACGTCCATTAAACCTCCATAGATCCATGGGACGTCTATGTCCATGGTGGAAGTCAGATGGACGTCCATTAGAGGTCTAGTAAACTTCCTTAGCTCCATTGGAGGTTTACCTTCATGGCGGAAGTTAGGTAGACGTCCATTAGGGATCCAGTAAACTTCCATGGCTCCATTGAAGGATTACCTCCATGGCGGAAGTTAGACAGACGTCCATTAGAGGTCTAGTAAACGTCCATGGCTCCATTGGAGGTTTACCTCCATGGTGGAAGTTAGATAGACATCCATTAGGGATCCATTAAACATCCATAGCTCCATTGGATGTTTTCTTCCATAGTGGAAGTTAGATGGATGTCTATTAGGGATCCACTAAACTTCCATAGCTCTATGGAACATTATTTCCATGATGGAAGTTATACAGACGTCCATTAAGGATCCATTAAACTTCCATAGCTCTATGGAACATTTATTTTCATGGTAAAAGTTACCCAGACAACACGCTTGTCAGAATGAAAACTTTAAGAGAACTTTTTTAAGAAAACATTTAGATATCTTGGAAATGATGTCCAAATGGTAACATTTATCAGAGACGTCTACTAAGATAGGTCTTTGAGATATCTCATGGAAGAGTTTCATTTAAGTTTCTTGAAAATGTTATCCTTATGATATCACAGCTAAATGATATCAGCTTAATATCTCATAAAAGATATCACAATGCTGTCCGATTTTTGAGCCGTCCATGCGCGTCGTAGTTGACTCAGAAATCAGACAACACTATAGCATCCTGAATGAGAGATCTATTTGATATTTAAAAAAATTATCATAAAGATAATGTTTTCCAAAATAACGGTTTGTCTACAATTACTGCGCACAAAAAAATGCACAAAATCTAAATTTATCATGTACTGAATACAAAAACAGAATAATAAACTATTCAATTTTTCTTAAAATATATGATTTATATAGTTAAAATTATCTAATTAACCATTTGAACGCTTCAAAGTATTAATGCTAAATAGATCGCAATTTCCATCAAATTATTAAGGTTATGGAAAAAGATAAATTTAACAATGAAATTAATAAGTAAATAAATTAATGCTATTTATTTTTAATGTTTTGCAAAATTTAATTGCTTTTATAAAAAATAATATAATTGCGTCAGTTTATAACATATATGTATATGTAGACAATAACAAGTACCCATATCGATGAGTCAAATTGGCATAGCAGATATAGTACAAGGTTTGTAATCCTAAGGTCCCGGGTTCAAAACCAGAGGCAAGTAAGAATAAAATAAAATAATTTAATTTAAATTTAATTAATTAATAAAAATTTGTCCTAAATTTAGTATGTACTGTTGATAAAAATAATTTAAAAGAAATAAAATTTTTATTTTAAATTTTTATTTTGTCAATCATCCATCGAGGCTCCGTGAAGCCTCTATTAATTATCCACGAAACGTCCGTAAGTCATCCATCGAGGCTCCGTGAAGCCTCTGTTAATGATCCACACAACGTCTAATAGACCTCTTTGACGACCTCTATTGAAGGTCTAATAGACGTCCACAGTGCGGAACTGTGGATTTCTAATGGCTCTATATAGGACGTCTAATGGACGTCCACTGGAAGTTTAAACTTCCATGGCAGACGTCCATTAGACGTCTACTGGAGGTTTCATTTCTATGTGGGTATTTTACTTAAAAAATCATATATCTTTATGTATGAATGTTATGCATGAATATTTCACTAATGTAAGACTAATAATAATGTTTACAATAAGTTTTTTTAATTTGTAATGCAAGTGCATAGTAACATTTATTAAGAATCAATGTTTAATTAAATTTTATATTAGGTTTTGAAATAATATCGTTATAATAGAAACTTGATAGACAAATAAATAAATAAAATATTTGTAAATAAAATAATCTCTTTAATATTACTTTAGACAATACTTTAAAAATACATGATTGTGTTACAATTACTATTTTAATGAAGTTAATAATCTTACCATACATTAAAAACAAATTATTTTTAATTGTATAATCAAATTATTTATATCGTATCTTTTAGGTTACCTGGGGCTTGATTCTTGAATTCATTCGCAAGAAAACGTATGCGAAAATATCCGCTCTAACAGAAAAGTTGCAAGTTTATTGGTTAAAAGTCATACGATAGTCAATAAATTTCCAACTTTTCTGTAAGAACAGAATTTGCGAATACGTTTCTCTTGCGAATGAATTCAAGAATCGAGCCCCTGATACAAACTCACGGAACTTGCAACTCGCTCGTGATGTTGATTTGGCTATAGGTCACTGATCTCATTAAAGTGGATATGGCATAGGACGAAATAAGTGTGACCAATTGAAGGTTGTAGTCTCTGTACACAATATGGCGGTGTATACGAATACGAACACAGTATACTGTGACGATGATACGAAATTCCACGTGTATAAATTAATTATCTATAGACGCAGGTGTGTCTATAGCAGTTTTATCCAAAATATTACTTTTTTTATAATAGAAATAGTAAAAATAGTGAGATTCCAAAATGAAAAAATGTGTTTATTGTGGAAAAGGAAGTGAAAATAAACAACGAACGTTTCATAGGTGAGTAAGCTTAAGTCTGAAAAGTTTAATAATAATATGTTTAATATATAATGTATTAAAATGTTTTTTACAGATTCCCAAACAAGGAAAAATATTCACAATTATTTGAAAAATGGATTAAAAATATGAACCTGGAT
This sequence comes from Monomorium pharaonis, assembly GCF_013373865.1. Classification (NCBI taxonomy): domain Eukaryota; kingdom Metazoa; phylum Arthropoda; class Insecta; order Hymenoptera; family Formicidae; genus Monomorium; species Monomorium pharaonis. The sequence continues at coordinate 11,368,783 of NC_050474.1, forward strand.
TTAAATATAAGAATATCAAAAGATTCAAGGCTATGTTCAGATCATTTTGAGAAAAAACACTTTTATGTAGAAAATAAAAATACATATTTAAAATCAGGAAGTGTTCCGACAATATTCAACAAATACAAATCGGAATGTGCAATATGTAAGGTAAAGAAAGGGACAGATCTTCGATCTTTTCACAAGTAAGCTGTATAACTTTTTCTTTATAATTTAAAAAGTTTATATAATTTATAAGACATTTAATTGTAAAAATAAAATTTAAATATGTAATTGCAGTTATATGATTCATATAATTTTTAAATTACTTTTAAGTAGTTTTATATTTTAATGAAATAAAATTTTGTTTGTAATAAAATATGAAAAGAAGATCATCATTGTTTATTCGAGTTACATATATTAAAAATGTTAAAAATGCAAGAGTGTTGTATGTAGTAGTTATTAAATTTTATTTTATATAATCAATTATTTTATATAATAATTAAATTTTATATAATTAATAACAATTTTTCTAGATTTCCTGTAAACAACTCACAACTTTTAAATAAATGGTTATCTTACATAAAAATGGAAAATTTTTATCCTACTATACAAGATTTAATATGTTCAATTCATTTTGAAGAAAATTGTTTTTTACGTCACGGACAAAGAAAAACTTTACGATTGAAAAAGAACGCAATACTAACAATATTTAGAGGTATTTTTTGAAGAACTTTTTACAATTAATTTTTTAATTATTTTTACAAAATAAATATATATTTATGATTATTACAATTTTATTTCTATTAATAATTGTACTTTAAAGTATATGTTATAAAATAATACTATTCTAAATTCTGAAAATTGTATAAAATGTTATTTTTATTTTTAATGTACATAAATTATTCAAATTATGTAATATATTTTTAAACATTTTTTTAAAATATTAGACTATATGTAAAATGTAATGTTTAAAAATCGAAATTTAATACGCAAATGCAATAATAGTTGTAACCTTTTTTTTACATAAATTACATAATAACTTTTTTATTTATATATATTTCATATATTAATATATACATTCATATATTTATATATTATTATATTTATATATTTATACATTTTTTTGTTTAGATTTAAATTTTAGATTTTACATTTCATTAACCATTACAGTTTTTGTAGTAATAAATTTGCTTCTTTTTGTTACATATTTTTTGCGAAATGTACAAATATATGTAAAAATATATAAGAAGATGCTGTATATACCGATCCAAACTTGATTTCAAATATTGGAAATTATACATTGCACAGTTTGAATGAAAATACGATAAACAATAATAATCATTCTACAGGTAAAAATTTCATTTTTTATACTTCTTAATTTTTATATTCTAATATATTTCATTTGTTATCCATTTTTTTAAACTTATTTTTTAATGTTGATAGAATCCTACAAGAGTTTCAATAGTTTATCACAGAATGAGGAAATAACAATATTAAATATGGAAGTTAATACATTGCATCATTTAGAAAACAATGCAATTGATAATAACAGTATGTATAAAAGCTTTGATTGAATTTTCACAAATTAATTTTTTGTTTTATTTTTTATTTATTATAACTTATCTAATTTATAATATCCAAATTATTTTATACAAACATTGTAAATAATAAAATATGTAGAATCTTATAAATGTGTAAATATTAATAAATTGCATTATACTATTTTGAAAGAAATATTTGTAGCTTATAAAAGATGTTAATAAATATATCATTGTTTCAGATTATGATATTATTGACTCTATAACATCAGATTTCAGTGAGAATACAAACGAAGACAATAATTCAACATTTGTTACATTAAGCCAGAAAAGTACAGTAGCAGAAGTACAACGATTAAATTTAATTCAATCGGATCATAACTATTGCAGTTCACCAAGAAAGCTTCGTGAAAAATATCTTACATTGAAGCATTGTTATATGTTGAAGTCTAAGGCACTGAAAATTAGGAATCAACGCATATCCAGATTGAAGAAAAAAGTTGCCTCTTTGAAGGATATAGTAAGCATATTACGTAGAAATAAGAATGTCCCTGAGAGTGGAATTTTTTGTTTGGATTCTCTTCCTAATGAAGATATAAGTCAGTTTTTAAAAAGATTTACTAAAAATCATAAAAAGATTACAATTTCTCGTGAAAAATATTCTCCTGCTTTGCGCTCTTTTGCCATGACTCTACATTTCTATTCTCCCAAAGCTTACAACTTTGTTCGAAATAAGTTTCTATCAGCTTTACCTCATTCACGTACTATTGGTTCATGGTATTCTTCTTTAAATTGTGAGCCTGGCTTAACACAAGAAAGTTTTGATACCTTGAAAAATAAAGCGGAGCAAGCAAGAAAACAAAATAAAGAACTTTTAGTTTCATTAGTTCTTGACGAAATGAGCATCAAAACAGGTACTCAGCGTCTACGAAATGGAGTAGTACGTGGTTACGTTAATTTCGGATCTTTTAACGAAAATGTTAATACTGACAATCTTCCATTAGCAAAAGATGTCTTAGTTTTAATGGTTGTTTCTTTAGATAATCATTGGAAAATTCCAATTGCCTACTTTTTTATAAATGGTATTGATTCTGAAACAAATGCAGGAATTATTAATACAGCTTTAAGTCGTTTACATGATGTAGGTGTCACAGTAGTTTCTATAACATTTGATGGTCCCAGCACATTTTGCAACAATGCGAAAATTAGGAGTTGATGTTAATATCGAAAAGCCTTTGTTCTTTTTTCATCCAAGTACTGGTAAAGCAGTATATGTAATTCTTGACGCATGTCACATGCTTAAACTTGTGCGAAATTGTTTCGATACTTTAAAAGTTTTTCGAGACAGTGAAAGAAATGAAATTAAATGGGATTTCATTAAAAAATTACAACATGTTCAAGAACAAGAAGGCTTAAAGGCAGGCAATAAATTGAAAAAAGAACACATTCAATATTGGAAAATGAAAATGAAAGTTTCTCTTGCAGCTCAAACTCTGAGTAATAGCGTCGCTGATTCCATTTCATTTTGTGATAAACAATTGGCTTTACCACAATTTAAAAATAGTGAAGCAACTGTACAATTTATTCAATGCATCGATAAAATTTTCGATTTCCTTAATTCTAGAAATCCTTTAGCTAAAGGATTTAAATCAGCTCTTCGTGTTATTAATGAAGCTTATTGGCGACCTCGTATTTTGAATGAAGTAAATTATTTAAAAACAAAAACAAATATAGAAGGAGTACAAATATGTTATACTAGAAGACATGTTGGTTTCACTGGTTTTATAACAGCAGTTTATTCGGTACTTGTGCGATCTTTGACAAATATGTAAAACCACAGAATTCGCAAATGCGGTATTTGTTAACGTATAAGCTTAGTCAAGATCATATTGAATTGTTTTTTTGCGCTATTCGAAACTGTGGAGGATGGTGTCCAAATCCAACTGCAACACAATTTATATCTGCGTACAAAAGATTACTTGTACGTCATCAGATAGTTGCCACAAATGGCAATGTTAAAGTTATGGATAATACGACCATTCTGACAGTATCTTCAACTGGTTCCAAGCAAATAATTGATTGTTATGATTCTTCTGTTAATGAAGCAATGTTTAATTTTCGTATTACAAAGAAATATGAATTGGAGCAAAATGATTTGCTATCATATGAATTACAATTTTCAAAGAGGTTTATTCCAGTTGCAACCGAACATTTTGTTACCGAATCTATTTCCGAATTTTCCAAATTATGTGTCGGATATATTGCTGGTTGGGTAGTTAAAAAACTGCTGGATGAAAAAAATCCAAAAGTAAAATGTGATATATGTCGTTGGGCTCTTATTCATGAACCTCAAACGCATGATGACTTGGCTGTTGACCTTCTTATTGCTGTGAAAAACAAAAACGGTCTTTTTTTTCCTAGTAAATCAGTATCTGATATTTGTTTGTACAGTGAAAAAATGTTCAGACATTTTCTGTATAAAGTTGAATCGATACCGTCAGAATCAAACTTCTGTGATATACTTTGTGCAAGAATTATATGTGATCTCATTCAAAGTCCTTGTAAACTTTTTACGTCATTGCATGATCATATGTTCGATGATACTCCTATAGAAGGAAATCATATTTATGAGTTAATTAAAAATATTTGTCAAACTTTTATATCTTTGCGGCTGTATGCAGCGAATAAAATATATTCAAACAAGGCTATTGGAACAAAAATTAGACATGATATGAATAGAAAAATTATTTGGATGAATGATGTGATAAATAATATTTTGTATGTACCTCATAAGTATTTGTTGAATACACATTTTTATTATGTTGCTTTAAATTACAAATTTAAGTTTTAAATGATACGTTTGTTTTGAATTCATATATTTTATGTTATAAAATATATTTATAATGTAACATTATTGTCATTATGTTTAAATGACATGTGACTTGCAAAGTTTAATAAAGCACGCAAAATAACATTTTTCTATTACTACTTTTCTATTACTACTTTTTTCTAAAAAACACGATAAAAAAATTATCTTATTTTTTATTTGTTTCTATGCTGTGCATGTATATAATGCATGTATATACATTTTATTATGTACATTATAATATTTATACTTAAATATTAAATAAATCTATGCTAATCTATGTCTAATAGTTACTTTTTTTACAAGCTGCAAGTATGGATTACTACAACACAAGGACACGAGGACAAAAGCTATAACAATATCCTTTAAACTTATTTATAAGTTTATTAGTAGTATTATTTATTAGTAAGATTATTTAACAAGATGGTTATAAATAAAAATTTTTGATTTTTAGACACCTGCAAAATTTTATTTTTTTATCTTTTATTTATCCTCTTATTTAATAAAATATTTATATTTTTTGACTCAATTTATATATAAAAATGTTATATATTACCAAATATTTTTTTAAATATTACAAAATATTTGTTATAAAGTCACTTACAAATGTCACTTACAATTATAAAAAAATATATAATATTAAATGTTATATGTATGACATAAAACAATATTATAAAAATTCAAATAAACACATTCCAGATTAATATTTTAGAACATTTCAAATTACTAAACATACATTTTAATATATTTTGTAAATTAATTAATTTTTTAATTCATTTTTACTGGTTACATTATAATCATATTTTATATTTTTACAATATATCTTATTTAACACATATATTTTGTGTTAGTCATTCAAATGTTCCGCCAAAAAGCGTGTACGCTGACTACAACTTTAATGGCTTCCGGTATTCTATTGGTCACACTTCTTCACCTCAGATTATTAGGGTATGCCATATCCACTTTAATGAGATCAGTGCTATAGGTGCTTTCCATTTAATGACACAAGTCGACACAAGTGTCGTTCTATCTTTGTTACTCATTGAACATAAAAAAAGATAGAACGACTGTGTCGACTTGTGTTACTAAATGGAAAGCACCCAGCATTGAGTTGTCACGAATTATAATGATATTAGATGGCTGTGCTTATCATATATTTCGGTCCTAGAGAAAATTACTCGGATAGCCATTGCCCTAGTTTACATCGAGCACTTGGTACGCGTACCAAATAGTAAATAACTAGTGAATGTGTTTAATCATTGGCTGATCAGTTTAAATTCACTACTTGATACGCGCGTACCAAGTGCTCGGTGTAAACTAGGGCATTATCGTAAACACCCAGAAAGTGGGTCTGTTCGCGTTACATGCCCAAACATCCCAGTGAACACATTTTATAGCGGCAATATAACATGGAAGTTACATGTAATTTAACATTGTTATCTTGTGATATGTAGATGCTATATGACATGGAAATAACCTGTTACGTAATATTTGTTATACGCAAGTAATATAGCTGTTATACATCGTTTTGACGTTACAGTTATTCAACAAAAATTGTTTAATCGTAACATAACACGTTCGTATCAATATATGTTATTACGGAACGATGCGTCGTAGTTGACTCAGAAATCAAACAACATTATAAAATCCTGAATGACAGATCTATTTGATAATAAAAAAAATTATTATAAAGATAATGTTTTCAAAAATAACATTATTTTTATAATATGTTTGTCTACAATTACTGCGCACAAAAAATGCACAAAATCTAAATTCATCATGTGCTGAATAAAAACAGAATAATAACCCAGCAAACACAAAGTTACATGTAACGTGCTTGTTAGTTGTAATTTCCCACTCAATAATATAATTGCAATATAACACACATGTTATATTACAATTACATTGTTGAGTGGGAAATTACAACTAACAGGTACGTTACATGTAACTTGGTGTTTGGTGGGAAATGTATACTATTCAATTTTTCTTAGAATTACGATCTATATAGTTAACCATCTAATTAATCATTTGAACGCTTCAAAGATTAATGCTAAATAGATCGCAATTTCCATCAAATTATTTAGGTTATGGAAAAAGATAAATTTAACAATGAAATTAATAAGTAAATACATTAATGCTATTTATTTTTAATATGTTTTGCAAAATTTAATTGCTTTTATAAAAAATAATATAGTTGCGTCAGTTTATAACATATAAGTGTATGTAGACAATAACAAGTACCCATATCGATGAGTCAAATTGGCGTAGCAGGTAGAGTACAAGGTTTGTCATCCTAAGGTCCCGGGTTCAAACCTAGCAGCGGTAAGTAAGAATGAAATAAAAAATTACATAAATTAAATTTAATTAATTAATAAAAATTTATTCTAAATGTAGTATGTGCTGTTAATAAAAATAATTTTTAAAAAATGAAATTTTTATTTTATTTTATTTTTCTTTGTAACTGTTGTGTAACGGTTAAATAACATGTAATTATAACATGTTATATTGCTGAGTCGGAAATTGTAACTTACATGTAAGTTACGTGTAATTTCAGAGTAACGTAACCTGTTATATTCGGTTACATTGCTGTTACACTGTTGCTATATTATGGTTTGTTCGCGTTGCCATGCTCCGACATGCTCCTACTCACTCCAACGCATTCTAATAGGTTGGCGTCATCGGAATCAACGTATTGGAGTGAGTTGGGGTGAATAGGAGCATGTTGGGGCATGTGATGCGAACAGACCTATACTGTGTTCACTGGGATGCTCCTATTCACTCCAACGCACTCCAATACGTTGATTCCGATGACGCCAACCTATTAGAATGCGTTGGAATGAGTAGGAGCATGTCGGAGCATGGCGACGCGAACAAACCAAGTGTGTCCAAGATCTGTGCGAGAAGGAAAGGTATATCATGATAATTACTCTCTCTGCGCATGCGTTAAACGCTATATGTACAATGGCTGGCATTGTATGTTTCACACACACATACAATTCGTAATTAAGTACAAAAGTGCACAAGAAGTGTACAAGAAGTGTTGAAACTGCAGTGCAGATAATGATATTGACGCATGCGCAGAGAGAGCAAGTATCATGATATACTAGAACACTAGAAAAGTAGGTATTCACACGTCCGCCATTTTTCTTCAAACTAGCAAGTAATAGCATAATGTTTTATATATAATACATCGTAATAAGCTTTAGTCTCAAAGTGTCTTCGTTTCATTCTACTAGTTTACACCGAGCACTTGGAGCGTATCAAATAGTAAATAACTAGTGAATGTGTTTAATCATTGGCTGATCAGCTTAAATTCACTACTTGATACGCGTACCAAGTGCTCGGTGTAAACTAGAGCACAGTCGCATAAAGTTTGGTGCTTCCAAAGATTATTAACGTATATACCCAGTGAACACAATAATATAGCAGCAGTGTAACAGCAATGTAACCGAATATAACAGGTTACGTTACTCTGAAATTACACGTAACTTACATGTAAGTTACAATTTCCGACTCAGCAATATAACATGTTATAATTACATGTTATCTAATCGTTACACAACAGTTACAAAGAAAAATAAAATAAAATAAAAATTTCATTTTTAAAAAATTATTTTTATTAACAGCACATACTACATTTAGAATAAATTTTTATTAATTAATTAAATTTAAATTATGTTATTTTTTATTTTATTCTTACTTGCCGCTGCTAGGTTTGAATCTGGGACCTTAGGATTACGAATCTTGTACTTTACCTGCTACGCCAATTTGACTCATTGATATGGGTACTTGTTATTGTCTACATATATCTATATGTAAACTGACGCGACTATATTATTTTTTATAAAAGCAATTAAATTTTGCAAAACATATTAAAAATAAATAGCATTAATTTATTTACTTATTAATTTCATTGTTAAATTTATCTTTTTCCATAACCTTAATAATTTGATGGAAATTGCCATCTATTTAGCACTAATCTTTGTAGCGTTCAAATGGTTAATTAGATGGTTAACTATAATTAAGACAGTACTTCAGATGATCTTAAATATAAGATCCGACTATGAATACCGGCCTAAGATACCGGCCTCTCTGTGATCCAACATCCAACAGGGATCTTTAAAGAAGAAGTTTATGGTCGGCATGTGACGCGCAGTGACCATCGACATATAATAGAATGGACTGAGCATTGCGATGGGCAAGCGCGCGCCTGCTTTGAAGTGAGAGGTACTACACCTGAGGCCTATGTTTGTCTCTCTTGCAAGCTTCTGATTTGTTATTTCGTCCCCCTCCATTCACGGAGGAGGACGAAATAACAAATCAGAAGCTTGCAAAAGAGACAAACATAGGCCTCAGGTGTAGTACCTCTCACTCTAAAGCAGACGCGCGCTAACCTATCGCAATGCTCAGTCCATTCTATATGTCGATGGCAGTGACGCGTAGGAGCCGTAGCCGTAGGTAGCCCTAGGAGGTAGGAGGGGCAAGCAAAGTGCGAATTAACAATTAGTAGTATTAGGCAGATAATCTAGTGTGTGGTCTCTTGTGAATGCATTATTACTGTCCACGAGCCGTATCAAGCTGAGTTAAGAAAAAATCAACGGTGAGTGTTGGATCGTGTTGAATTGATAGTAAGTGATGCTCAAATTGAGAGAATTTTATTTCTGCCTCTTCAGATGAAAAAACGGAACTTCGTCCAAGTCTTTTTTCCCTCCCAAATAATGTTTTTCTCCCCGGTTTTGATGAACTCTAATTTCTCGCCGTTATTAACGCAATATTTATTGTTTTCCGGATCCAGAAACGGAAAAGCGCTAGGAATCGAATGGAAAGCGATTTTGAGCTCTCGATCGAATTACAGATTTCAGTAGCTTAGTTTTCACCAAGACTTAATTCGATTCTATTCCGGTGTAAATCATATTTAGTGTGCTGTTTCCATTGGAAGTAGAATAGAAACGAAAACGATTATTTCAGTATAGCCAGCTTAACTTTTGCTTGTATGAATATAAATAAAGATAACCTAAGCGTATGTAAGATTGGGGTGAGATATAGCCAAAATACATGGAGTAGGCTGAGGACACACTAAACACCTAAAAAAAAAAGATTAGGATGACAAGTGCTATTGCAATTAATTTGAAATAATAATCATTGAATAAACTGAAAATGCATATTAATACGATTTTATTGAATCGATGAGCACGTTTACACCGTACGTTTAGTCCGCAACCTATACACTATATTTGACCCAACCCGATAGTTCACAACGGTGTAAATGCTCGCAGATTTGTTTGGGTCAGGCCACTTTTTGACGATCCCTGACCCATCTTAGACCATACAACATAACGCGTGTAAACAGTTTATTAGTAGCCTACCTTAGGTCGGAGTATAGGTTAGGGCATAGATCAGATCGCGCGGTGTAAACTAGGCCATTAATCAATGTATCAAATATAATTACTGTACTTTAGCAATTATGCGAACACATATAACATTCTGGCAAAATGTATTTGAAATGCAAGAAAATAATACAAAAGTGTAATGTTTAAGAGCAGGGACTTAGATCGCACCAGAACCGAAACTGATAATCGGTTCTTGACTAGTTTTTTAGCCAGATTAAAACTGTAAACCATAACTGTATTCTATAAAATTTATTAAAAGACCCCACATTAAACCACGTGAAAATGAGCCCAGCGAAAATGGCTGAATTTGAAATATGTTGTATCTTTTGAGTCACTGAAAAAATATTTTCTCAGGCAAAATGTCAAAAAATGGACAGTTTCATCATTTTAATACTTCAAAAGTTTGAGGTCAGACCAGCAAAGATATCACTTTTGAATCAATGCGTTTATCATTATAAGGAAATAATATAAATTTTTAGTGAACAAAGTAGTTAAAGAATAATTTGTTTGAGCCAGTATTGTTTAAACAATTTGAAAATGTCAGTATTTGCAAGAACTGATTGTTGATTTAAAGTGGAAAAATAATAACAGATAGCGTTTTTCTAATGCATTATCTGTTTTAAAATAAGCAATAAACAAATAACTGATAGTGAAACCTATTCCAGTAGCCTAACCCTTAGTTATGAAAAAACAAGTACTGTTAAACAGGAATAATAATCTTGAGTGTTTTTGTTACACCTTGCGATTAACCTATATTATAGTTACCAGTCTACCACGTGGAGGTTGCAGTATGATTTTAAACTCCTTTGGAGTGTTTTTTGTACGTGAGTACCCTTGCCTCTCATGATTTGAGGTGTTTTTTGTACACGTATCTCCTTACCTCTCACATACAAAAAGTACTTCAAATTGTGAGAGGCAAAGGGATTTGTGTACAAAAAGCACTCCAAAGGACTCTAAAATTGCACTGCTACTCCACGTAGTAGTCTTCGTTAACTATAATATAGGCTAATTGCAGGTGTAATAAAAACACTCAATATCATTGTTTTTGTTTAACAGTACTTGGTTTTTCATACCTAAGGATCAGGCTACTAGAATAGGTTTCACTATCAGTTATTTGTTTATTGTTTATTTTAAAACAAATTATGTGTTAGGAAAATGCTATTCGTTATGATTTTTCTCACTTTAAATCAGTAATTAATTTTTACAAATAATGATATTTTCAAATTGTTTAAACAATACTGTTAATCAAATTATTCTTTAACTATTTTGTTCGCTAAAAATTCATATTGTTCCTTTATAATGATAACCACATTAATTCAAAAGTGATATCTTTGCTAGTTTGACCTTAGGCTTTTGAAGGGTTGAAATGACGAAACTGTCCATTTTTTTGACATTTTGCCTGAGGAAACATTTGTTCAGTCACCCAAAAGGTACAACATATTTCAAATTCAGCCATTTTCGCCAGGGCCTATTTTCATGTGGTTTAGTGCACCTTCCTTTACCGCACTGGAACCACAAGATTATTTTTGGTTTATGGTCTTTTTTAATATTTTTTTTTAGTTATTACAATTTATTTCTACATAATATTTTTACATTTTATGTTGGAAAATCAATTTGCTTGTTAATAAAGTATTCTGTCATAAAGAAACAGGGTAATTTATTTTTACTTGTTTTATTTTTTTTTTTATTCCATTTAATTGCATTTTAGAAATTTCTCTTCTGTTTTCTCTTATTAATTTTTGTCATATAAATGTTTTAAGACACCATAAATGGAAAAAAGATCAGAAAGATCAGAAGAAAGTAAATATAAAAATATGTTTAAAAAGTCAAAGAAAAATAATTAAAAAATTGAAGAACTGTCACTATTTGAAAATAATAATGCTCATTAAATAAGTATTATTTAATAAGTAATATTTTACAAGTTTATTTTTTTATTAAATTTTCTAAAGAACTACATTTATTCAACTGACAGTGTCATAAAAATTTTTGTTTTACCATAAATAGAAGATAAAGTAATAGCGCATAAACAATTTATATATAATAATATAGAAGATAAACACATGTTTATCTGATAGGTAAGTTTACCAAAAAATGGACTCTAAATATTTATTGCAGGTAAATTACACAGGCACACACAAAAAAGTGGTCTGTTACAGAGGACTGAGTATCATGTCCCTAGGATATGTTGACTTGCTGAACACGTATTCAGTGTTGGTTTAGCTTCATCATTCACCAGTTCCAAGTAAATCGCCAAAAATGGATGAAATATGGCGGAATTATCAGCAGGACTCGAAATATTTTACAAGGATGTAGGTACATTTTTCGAATGTATTTTGACTTGCTGAACACAAATTTGGTATGGTCCATCAACCAGTTCCGAAAATTGCCATGAATTGTGAAAAATATGTATTTATTTTTATACAGGTTCTTTACTTTTCTCATTTTCAATTCACTGAATATACGAGTCTATAATAAATCAAGCTCCATTACTCACTTGAGTGTAGTATGCTAATTACACGCTTGAGTGAGAAATGCCAAAGTTCTGAAGATTGAAACTTTTATAAAGATCGCGGCTTCTGACCAATTAAAAAAGGTTAGCCTGATTTCATTACTTTCCTTTGTTGAAATAATGAAATATTAGATTCATTTTTTGCGTTTGTAACATTCTTTTTTACCCTCAAACAACCTGTGTAGTGATCTCTCGGTCTTCTCTAAAATTTTCGATCTTCAAAACTTTGGCATTTCTCACTCAAGCAGTGAGTGATTGAGCTTGATTTACTATAGACTTGTATTCAGTGAATTGCAAATGGGAAAAGCAAATGACCTGTATCGAAATACTTTTTTTGTATTTTTCACAGTTTATGGCAATTTTAGGCGATTTACTCAAAACTGTTGATAGACCGGATATGTTTAGTGAGTCAAAATACATTCGAAAAATATATCCACACCCTTATAACACCTTTCGAGTTCTGCTGATATTAACAAACAGGAGCGATGATTTCGCAACATTTCATCCATTTTTGGTCATTTATGGCGATTTACTTAAAGCTTATGAAGCTAAAACTGGATTTGTGTTTAGTGAGTCAAAACATTTAAGGATATGGTACTCACAGTCAGTTTTCTGTAACAGATCACTTTTTTGTGTGCTGTGTTATGAATATTTCTTTTATTTTTTATTTTTATTTTTATTTTTATTTATAAACCTTAAATTCTGCAATTTAAAACAATATTAGATACATACTTCTTTTGGTATTATGTATCCTCCTATGAGAACATCTCTTTGTATAGTTCTTTGAACGCCACTGGCGATAGGAAACATTCGCAATGATTCTTTGATACATGCTTTAGTATACGGTATACACTCAAGCATATCATGTGTAATAGGCGTTGTTTTGCTGGGTAATACTATTGTATAACTATTGTAAAGAACACATTTTGCTTGTTACTCTTTATCATGAATTTGCAATTTCATGGACTATTGTCTAACTACTGTTTTTTTTTGCTTTTTTTTCTCTTATTCTTCTTATTTATTTGATTTCTTATTTGCTTCCAATAGAAAGGGCTTCCGGATATATGCCGCGTCCTGATACAGCGTTGCGTCGACGTTTCGCAAACGTTGCAGTTTGCATCATCAGGGCTAGGAGCTCCGATACTGACAAGGGAACTGATGGAAGTGTCCCTTCGATTTTAATGCGCTTTGGATATGTTGTAGGACAAAAAAATATTAGACCCATATTTTTTTTAGCGGCGCATCTTAACGTTTAGGGGTTGAAACTACACCTTGAAAATAACGTATTTTCTTGTTTTTGGCGAATATCTTTGAAAATATAAGATTTATAAAAAAATTTTTATACAAAAGTTTTATGGCATTTTATACTCTTTACAATATTCATATTTTTCAAAAATTTCAAATTTTTAATTTACTCTTACTCCTACTTCCTTTTTTGCAACATTTTGAAAATTTTCTTAGGACAAAAATGAAAGAGCATTAAAAGCCAAATTCATTTATATATAACAATATATGGGTTCTATTATTTCCAATTATTGGCAAAATGAGATGATAATCTCGTGCTATAGGCGCCGCGCTAGAAATAGTGTTGCGTTATTTCTTTAGTCGCGTCACACTTAATAATTATCTTTTCTGCGTATATTTTTATATTAGAACATAAAAATGGATTAATCTTAATTACATAATACCCAACATATTACACGATATAAAGCATAAATGCATATATATAACGGAAGTAGCATATATACGTATGTGCATATGTACATTTTCATTATTACAAATGCGAATACAGATTAATATAAAGCAAAATATATTTTTAATATTGAAAAATACAAATATAACAAAATATCATATTAAGAGAAAAGTATACAATATAAACTGCAATAACTATTCGCATTAATTATGCACTAATTATGTTATTTACACTATATGCACAAAGCACACTTTGATAATAAAAATAATTTAATTTAATTTAATAAGTTTTAAATATTAATTAAAAAATATTATGATTGAAAATAAAAGAAAAAATAAAGGAAAAGGGAAAAGAGGTTGGAATAATTGTTACAAACATAATTTTATACAAATAAAAATTTTTATCAGGCAGAAGTAAAAGGATATCAATATTTGTTTCATGGGTAATGAAAACTGCTTACCAGTGTTAATAATCTAGAAACATCTTTTTTTAAAGAAATTAATATAGAATTTGTTTATAAATGCCTTCCATTTATGGCACATATTCATTATAAAGATGATGTTCATGGAAAAAATGTGTTATACAAAATGATTTTCTACACCAAGAACAAGTTATTATGGCTATTTCGTCACAAAGATCGCATTTTACTTTAGAATTCTTTTTAAAACAAAATTCTACTAGTGTTTCAAATTCTATTGGTATAGCCTGTAGGTATTCATCGTATACATTCTGTACGTATCCACTTTTAGTCCATGCATATTTAAATACATTTTGAAATCTGAGCGACGAGAATTGATTGTGTGTTAATGATTGTAATTTCAATATATTATTTCTATTATAAACATCTAAAGCCAAATCCAACAACATAATAGTATCAGAGAAGTATTTAATAAAATTTTTCCACAACCGAAATCTGTATACGTCTAATGGCTGTATTTTTCTCGTTGTACCGGCCGAATAGTTAGGAAAACAATATCTGTTGCAGAATCTGGTTTAGTTTCTGAAATTATGTTAGGACAATGTCCACTCCACGAATCTAACAACAATACTGATTGTGGCCCGACATTCGGAAAAAATACTTCCTTTAGCCAAGTTTTAACATGATTTGATGTTAATTTGCCTGATTTTGAAGCCGTAACGAAGATATTAGGCGCGTTGAATAATATTTCTTGTACTCTCGGACCAAATGTTTCTGTAATTTCCTTTAATACTATAAAAAGAGATGATAATAATCTGCCATCAGCTGAAATAGTCGGTTGAATTGTATAGCTATGCGTGGTTGCTGATATAGACTGTACTACAGATTCTACATTTTTAATATCTTTTTGAGCTAAAGTACGACCAGAATGAAATTTTAACTGAAATCCACTCTGATTTGAATTATAAGTATTTTTCACACCATATCGATTAATTTAATATTTTACATTTGTAATAAATGTATTACATTTATTTTCTAAATCAGGTTTTAATAGTGGAAACCTTTTTGTAACAAATTTTGTTATTTTTCTAGACACAATGTTATGTTTTTTTAAATTTTTGTACCCATCTCTCTGAAGCTTTGAATCCTGCCGCATTTTCTATTTCTTGTGCTCGAGAAGTTCATCGAACAATGTCAGTGTCATGAATGATGATTTTTTTTTTCAAGTGCTTCATTAAAATGGTATAATGTGTATTCAGAATTTTTTTTTAATTTTTCCAGTCTATTACCACCTTGAACGATTTAGTTTTCCCATCGTCGTAATTGTCGTATCGATGTAACTTTCTTAAATTTTTGCTTAACTCCTTGAAGCGATCTCGGTTTTGTCTTACCGCTTTTCCAGTATTCCACAGCTTGCCTTTTATAGTCAATTGATATTGTTTTTTCAACTGAATCGCAAATCACTTCTTCTGGAATATACATTTTGTCTTCATCCGCCTCTAATAAATCCACTTTTTCTGCTTCTGGAACCTCAAACTTATCGTGAAAATCTAAAGTTTCTTTCTCTTAAAATTGAAATTGCTCATTATTTTTTACTTCTAATAGCATATATTTAATTTTTACATTTATTTATCTTTCTTGCGAAGTTATCGGAGTATAACTTTTTTTAAAAAAAAAGGTAAAAAAAGCGCAAAGTGTGGGTATGTGCGCTCATAAGAAACAAACTATTATATTAGGTAAATTGTCTTACTGTTTTGTGGTTTTATTGTCTTTTCTACACAAATAATGATATTAAAAAAATGCGTTAATTATAAAAATATTTGTACAAAATTTATTTTTTATAACTTTTTATTAAAATATTTAATAATAAACGGGCTTGATGATCAAATAATTAAATGATTAAAATCAACCAACGGCGGGATTATAGTAAAGCAAAAACTTGGCGTGCCCGGCTCGCATTTTTTCTATATTTCCAAGATTATGTTATTGATACCAATAAATATATACACAAGAATGAGATTAATGTGGCTTAAGTATTGTTTTACTATCTGTCAGTTTTTGCTTCATTATTTGTTATTATTCCATTTTTAAATAATTTTTTAAGATTTTATAGAATTTTCCTAAGTTTTTTTTCAAATATACTTGGCTAACTCGTATTATTTTTGAATACGTTTATGTACTTGACATATCTTTTTTATCTTTGTAAGGTTTTTAATAGGTTATTATGTTTTTATTATTTTATTTTTATAAATAATTTTTATATTGTATAACATTGATGGGTCACTGCGTTTCAACGAGCCGGGCACGCCAAGTTTTTGCTTTACTATAATCCCGTTGGTTGATTTTAATTATTTAATTATTTGATCATCAAGCCCGTTTATTATTAAATATTTTAATAAAATGTTATAATAAATAAATTTTGTACAAATATTTTTATAATTGGCGCATTTACTTTATATCATTATTTGTGTAGAAAGGACAATAAAACCATAGGACAGTAAGACAATTTACCTAATATAATAGTTTGTTTCTTATGGGCGCACATACCCACACTTGGCGCCTTTTTTTACCTTTTTTTTAAGAAAGGTAATTTTGTTCGGATATCACGCATTTTGTAGTATTAAGCATTTTATTTAGGCTGCGTCAGTGAATATTCAATGATTATCACAGTTACAAGTATGCCACTGCGAATTAGTGAATATCCACTGATTAAGATTTAGAGAGTGAAATGCGGTAGTAAATAATGTACCAAATTTTTGTCTTCCTAAATATCTAACAATGATATATTGGCTTGATATATGCGTAGCTTCTTGAATTCCTCACAAATTTTGATGGCACTTTGCTAAATTATTTTTTAAAAATAGAGAAACAAAGGTATTCCTATATTATTACTTTTGCCAGATAGATCAAATTTTTGTAATTGTTCAACACTTATAATTTTATATTGTTTTATACATAAACTCTAAATATTTATAACTGCAGCAACAAGCATTTGTTACTATATAACTACATAATACTGTATGCTTTGTAATTTCCTCTAGAGCTTCATTCTCTATATTACTTTTGTCAACTTCTATTTGTAATTTGTCAATTTTTTGTGGCTATATATTAAAAAAAGGTTTTTATGGCTGTGCTTATTATTTTCTTTTTCTCTTTCTTTTTTCTTCTCTTTCAGCAGATAATCGAGAAATAGCCACAATGATTATACAATTCCTTTTTTAATGTGTAAAATACAGTTTGTACTTTGCGAAAATTATTTACTTTATCGAATATATATTTGCAGAATTTTTTAAAGGCAGAAATAAGACCAGGGGCACAGTAACTGGTCGGGGGAGAGTAATTGAGGCTTTTACTCTAACTGGTATTTTAATTCTTGCTTTATTCGTTTCTATTTTTCATATATTATTATGTTGCATTATATGCATATTGTAAAACACCGGCTTGGCGTAACCCGCGAGATATTTGAATCCAAGAGAAAATCGTCCAGGAGAAGATACACTAGTTTGAGACTTAATAGCCACTTTCGTTGTAAGCCAAGAACTTCTTTTATTTACACCTTCCGTAAATCGACGTAGTTGACTATTACATAGCGTTATAAAATGTATAAATGCGTAGTCGCACGCTCGACGCACGTGCTCGCCTGCATGCGTGTTGTTCGTAGAAGTGCTACTGACCTAATGCCCTAGACAAAGGGAAGGGCCTTGAGTCGCAGAGCCTAGTTAAAACTAGCGACGCCTTTTAGTTCGCATAGCGTCGGTCAGCACATGATGTAATAAGAAAGGTGTACCATTGCGCATTAGCGATGGCAGCACGATGAGCGGAGCCAATGAAATTTGGGTCCAAATGCATCGCGCAATTCAAACACGACACAATCATATATATTTAGAATATTAATCGCGTGTACTTAAAATGCAGATATTTGGAAGAATTATGTAAAAATATTTAGAATAGTAAGGGAAGTGCGCCGGTTGTGGGCACCGTTTTGTTTTTAGCTCATAACTTTTGACTAAATGCATATTATGCAGACATATGTGTACCAGTGGAAAGCTAGAGGCCTTAGCTAACTGTCAGTGAAGGAACTAAATTGATTTCTTCAACTAGAAAAATTTTATCAAAAATTTAGTGAAGTGACAATTTTTGGACAAAAAAAATTTGTACCCGGTTGTGGGCACCCTTGAAAAATTCGCTAAAAATGAAAAAATATGAAGGAAAACCACCACAAATAAAGGGAAAATAAAAATTTATTTATTTTAGAAGCCTTTACTGGCAAAGAAACAAAAAAAGATGACACGTTTTCACATTACTCATCGCCTTCTTCATCTTCGAAATCAGAAGCACAATGCTTGCATGTGAAGTAGCTGGTACGCATATCAGCGCACTTTAAATGCACCGGACGACTGCATTTATTGCATTTAATGGAGTTTGCGGCAGTCAATTTCCGTGGCAGTAGGTTCAGACGAATTCCAACAAAACACCATCTTCCACGAATGAAATGTCAAATTGGGCTGCCACTTTCTTCACATAGCATTGCAGACTGCTCCGAGGAATGCCATATGCTTTAGCAGTCCCTTTGACAGGTTTATTGTCCGCTAAGCCACACTCAATGGCTTGCAACAGCGCATTAAAATCCATTTTTTTTTATCAAATGATTTTTCCAGGGTTGACGTGGCTAAAAATGCATAAAATGCATAAAAACAGTGATAAAATACATTATGTCAACATAAAGAACGATATTACGCAGTTTCTCAACCAAACACACGCATTAAATGAAAAAAAACAAGGGTGCCCACAACCGATTACATGAAGGTGCTCATAACCGGGAATGGCAGCTATTTTTCCAAAAGACTAACAAATTATGTGGTGCAAAAATTTTGGTTGAATACGAAATAAAATCACAAAATACAATAACAACACTGCAAACACAATGAAACACTTACCTTTTTGAAAGAATTCACACCGATTTATCGCACTTCGAAAAGAGTAGAAAATCACTTTTCTGTTTATTTATTGCAAATAATTTTTATTATGCTCACAGCTACTACGCAAATGCGTGTATTCGTTTCGGTATCAACACGAAAATTGCGTACCGTCAACATACACGTTTTTCAGTATTCAGATCAGTAGCGTATGCTTGCTGTCCAAATTTACGTAGGGGTGCCCACAACTAGAGCGTGCCCACAACCGGCGCACTTCCCTTACAAGCGCAGTACAAAAATGTCTTTGTAATAAGAGAAATAATAACCTATACTGAATTAGTAAATACTATAATCTTCTACTGTAAGCATGATTTTATTTTTATTATTTTTTATTTTTTTCATGATTCTATCTCTATTTTTTCCATCTTTCTATCTACATTATTGTATAAAACATTATAATATCAATGTTAAGATAAAAGTACCAATGTTGGGACATTTACATCTGAACATTCAGATATAAATGCATGTCTTGGCATTTGTACATTTACCTTGATATTTGGTAGAATGTAATAGGAGGTACAAACAGTTGTTATTGCTGATTTTTTATTTATATTTTATTAGATGTTTTTTTTATCTTTTAGAAATCTGAATAATTTTATTTTGCGTGCACTGTCTGTGCGATTAGTGCAATTAATTATACAATACGCTGGCATTGCAGATAATAATAAATTACTTTCAATGCTCACTGTTCACTACCACTCACTACTACTATGCACATAATTTTTTCATCATGGCTGCAGTCATATTTGATTTTGAACATTTGGACCCAATTCTTATTGGTTGAGACATCGACTACTGCGCATACGTGATGTGGGTTCACCTTTCTTATTACATCATGGGTCAGCATAGCGCGATGAGGGGCGTTGTTAATGAAGTAGGATCTTTGAGTATATATACATAGAGGAGGAATTGCTTTGTTTTATGTAGATCGAAAGTGTGTCCAAGATCTGTGCGAGAGAGAAAGGTATAGGGTGATATTCGTCCTCTCTGCGCATGCTCAATATTATTACCTGTACCGCAGTTTTAACACTTCTTGTGCACTTCTGTACTTAATGTACGAATTGTATGTGTGAAAACATACAATGCCAGCCATTATAACTTATGCGTAAATAATACATTTGACGCATGCGCAGAGAGAGCAAGTATCATGCTATACCTTTCTCTCGCACAGATCTTGGACACACTTTCAGTGCTGGCATTCCTTCTCCATGTATATATACTCAAAGAGTAGGATAGTCGCTAAGCAGTGCCGTAATATTATAGGCGCGACGTTTAAAATTTATAAATTTTTTTACAATATATAGTAATGATTTGACGTATTTTTATAATTTAAATAATATCAAAGAAAGACAAGAGTAAAAAACAGATACTTACATGTTCACAAAAGAACAATACTTGTGACAATACACTATCCAACATACTTGTTCATATTACCAACTTCGAGCTGGAAAGGCAGCCTCCCGTTATGTTTATATACACTTATACGGATGTACATTTTGCATACGACACAGATGTACATTTTGCACACGGATGTACATTTTGCATACGATACGGGTGAATAAATGTAGCATGAATATATATATTAATATGCATGTGATAGTCAGTTTTTATGTTCGAATATAAAAATATACGCAGAAGAGGCAATTATTAAGTGTGATGCGACTAAAAAAATAACGCAAGACTATTTCTAGCGCGGCGCCTATAGCACGAGATTATCATCTCGTTTTGCCAATAATTGGAAATGGTGGAACCCATATGTTATTATATATGAATGGATTCAGTTTTTAATGTTCTTTAATTTTTGTCCTTACAAAATTTTTAAAATGTTGCAAAAAAGAGGGTGGGAATGAGGGTAAATTAAAAAATTGAAATTAAAAAAAAAAGAATATACCATTGTAAAAGGTATAAAATGCCATAAAACTTTTGTATAGAACATTTTTTTATAAACCTTATATTTGTAAAGATATTTGTCAGAAATGAAAAAAGCGTCATTTTTGAGGGGTAGTTTCAACTCCTAAACGCCGTTAAAAAATGTGAGTCTAATATTTTTTTATGTTTTACATATCCAATTCGAATGCATTAAAATCGGTGAGGGACACTTCCGTTAGTACCCTTGTAAGTGTAAAAATCGGCACTCACACACGAGAACGAAAACAAAAGTCGGCCTTTCTTAAACGATTACGAATTATTTGTTCAGATACGTTATGTAAATGAAATTCATTAGTGAATATTTCTGTAGTTACTGTCCTTTGCAAAGCGTAGCGAACAATTTCTTGATCTTGTCGGATCGTATATTCGACAATGACCACTGCCTTTACGTCTCGTATAATGTTCTGTCTCTTAATATCGTGACCAAACTCTACTCACTACAGAGATGAATACACCAACATGGCGCGCTACGTGACGCACGCGAAAAGGTTCTCCAACAAGTGCGATTATTTGCGTAACTTTTGTTACAGGCAAATGTCTACGCGGCACTTTGAAAGTTTTGTGTATGAGTTCAATCCTCTGCGAGACTCGTCTGTGTACTGAACATTTATTTCAAAGTTTTTAAGCTAGTAAAGTACATGTAATGTTTATGTACAAAGAGGCTTTGAAATAAATTAAGAGACATGGTAGTGGCTTGCACCAAGTGAACGCGCAGCGCAAGCCTGATCGTGCTTTTTTACGCAAGTACGCGACTTGCGAGCATCTGAGATTATCGGATCTCAGAAACAGCTAAACCGATCGAGTTCTAACTAGGTTCAATCGAAAGCTTGGGGTCGATTTGTATCAGAAAACTGTTTATTTATCCTCCACGTGATCTATGGGAGGAGATATCACGACGCAAAGTCCAAATGTCAAAAATTTTATGTAAGATACGTCGTCGTCGTTATCGTCAACTTTATAGACATGTAAGGCGCAAGAGGCAAGACGAGGAAATGTACCTGGTTTGTCCCTTTTCAACATCTAGGTTTGTCCTTTTTTAACCTGTACTTATGCTTATCGGCGCGTAAGGTGCAAGAGGCAAGACAAGGAAATGTACCCAGTCTGTCTCTTTTCAATGTCTAGGTCCGTCCATTTCTACGTGTGCTTATTGGCGCGTAAGTGTGCCTATAGAGTGACTTTTACTTGGACACAGTACAATTGGACACAGTGCAAATGGACATGGTGCAAATGGACACAAAATAATGTACACGTTTCAAATAGACACAGTCTATTTCGACACCGGAATTTTTGGACACAGTAATTCTGTACAGGAAAAATAAATTCTGGACAAATTACAATTTGGACATGATAAAAATGTACACCGTGCAATTCGATACGTAAATTTTGTACACCGCAAAGTTGTACACCGCAAACTTGTAAACCGCAAACTTGTACACCGCAAAGTTGTATACCGCAAAGTTGTACACCGCAAAGTTTTGCGTGGAAAGTCGCAAACCCATGTGGTGCAGAGAATGGTTTGCACACACGCACGCACGCACGCACGCACGCACGCACGCACGCACGCACGCACGCACGCACGCACACACACGGGAGGAAGTGCAAGGGGGGCCTTCGACTCCCTTCCGCAACCACCCCGTCGAAGTCGCCAACCCATGTTGTACATTGCAAACAAAGTAAAGTTTATATGTATTAGTAGATTTTCAATACAATATACACGGTGTACAACTTTACGGTATACAAGTTTGCGGTGTACAACTTTGCGGTGTACAAATTTTACGTCCAATTGCACGGTGTACATTTTTATCGTGTCCAAATTGTAATTTGTCCAAAATTTATTTTTTCTGTGTACAAAGTTACTGTGATCAAAATTCTTGTGTCGAAATAAACCGTGTCCATTTGCCCCGTGTCCATTTGCACTCTGTCCAATTCTACTGTGTCCAAGTGAACTACTCCCTGCCTATAGGCGAGAGACAAGACGAAGAAATGTACCCAGTCCGTTTTTTTTCAACGTCTAGGTCCGTCCTTTTCTACTACATATGTTTATATCTTGACCCCCCACTTCTGAAACGAGCAGGAGGTCGATTCTGTAACTTTTATCGTGGTGAAAATGCGAGCCGACTCACAACTCTTGATTCCGTAACTTTCATCATAGTATAAATGCGAGCGAAAGAAATTTCTTGTCGAATGGTGAGATCCGAGAGAGAAAACTGAAAGATAGAACGAGAAAGAAAACGTGGAAGAGCATCGTGTCGGAATCGCGTTGTGACGTATTTTTGTTGACGTGAGTTTATAATTTTAAAATTAAAAATTAAGTGTTATTTGCTTAGTATAAATTCTCGAAAACCTAAAGAAGAAAAAGTAATAAAAATTGCATCCCAGTGTGTATATCCCAGATAGCACAAAATATTTATAAAATTTTTATAAAATATTTATAAGAAGGAAAAATATTTATGATAAATATTTTGTACATATTTTTATGTTCGAGTTTGTCAGGTATAAAAAAAATTATGATAAACATTTATGAAAATATTTAAAATAAATATTTATATTATTATCAAAGAATATAAAAAATATTTCAAGTTCATATACATAAATATTTTTCAGTATATTTTAAAAATATATTCTATATGTTGTTGATAATAATTTTTGTATCATTTCTAAATGGTTTATGAAAAATAATTATATAATCTTTAAAAAATATTTTTTGAAAACAAATTTGTAAAATATTTATAAATATTTATGATAATATTTTCTGCTATCTGGGGGGTAGCTGGTTTTTTATTGCTTAACGACGAAGAAGATGAAAATAAAATGAATTTGAGAATTTCTCGAAAGACTCCGATATATATATTCGGATCCTTTCTCAATCTTTGACAATGAATTTTGTGAAATTCAATTTCAGACGCAAATTAGTTATACAGTTTTGACGTACAACAGAGCAAGGATACTTCAATTCAGATTCAAAGAAATAATTTCAAAATATTAACAAACATATACAGAGAATTCCTGTTCAGTACGATTATGGTTATTATTTCGGGTACAGTCTCTAACAAATCACATTTTAACACATTTTTAATCCTTTGAGGTCACACTGGGTGGTTACCACCCATCACTTGAATTCACACATATCTTTCCGATTTAAGAAAAAATGATACTAGTAACGCCATTTAATGGTAATTCAAGGTTTCATCTATGCTCTTGTACTATTCTGTAACTGAAAGTCGCGTTGGTTTGTTTTTGGCAGTTGTCCAAAGACAAGGTAGGGTGGTAGCTACCCCATGTGTAACCTCTGTGTAAGTTTTTTGTGTTTTTTAGTGGTTTGAATTTTTGTGTTTTTTGTGGTCTAAGAAGTGTAAAAGTATGATATAATACAGATTCTTATGCCTAGAATTTTTTAAAAATCTTTATGTTAATTTATTTGAAAATATGCAGCATAATGGTCTATAATTTACGGCAGCGACCGATGTAAGATATTTTACAAAATGATGGACGTAATGATTTCAACAATGTTAATTTGGATGTCGGGGAAAATCATATTCAAAGCATCATATTCAAACGATTTAGAACAATCTGTGGACGAGATGGACAGTGATCTTGAAAATGTAACGTTAGATTAGCGCATTCTAACATTGCGTGCACGCGGTAGACCGTAATCTATTTTGTGAGAAACAAATTAGTTTTGCGTGATACAATACAAAAAAGTGACGTTCAAGTAAATACTATTGTAACATGACTTTTCTATGAAAATACCTGTTTTTTTAGTATACTAAAATACTCCATGTTCAGTATGCAAAATAAATACTCTTTTTGAAAAAATGATCAAAGATATATTTTTTTCCTTGAAGTACAAGACTTGAACAATAAATTTTTAGTTAAAAATATTGAAAATTAAAAAAGTTATGATTTATTTTGTAAAAACTTTTCTAATGTTGGAAGATTAAAAAATTTGTTTTGGTACTAATGGTTTTAGATTTTTGCTTAAATAATATCAGAATACATTTTCCAAACATTCAAGTTTATCCATGAATTTTTTTGTTAGCATATCTTTGATAATTACATAAATACAGCATTTAAAAGATGACGATGGGTAGTAACCACCCAGTGTGATCTCGACGTTAGAAAAAAGAAGTGTGACTTCGAAGGGTTAATCTAGTGATTTCGTATTTTCACTTTGACGTTACAGAATCGCGCGAACAAACTCATGTGAGATAAAAGTGAAAAAAGTGAGTGAACTAACTTGAATTACAGAATTGACCCCCAGGTCTGCTGTCTGCTGGCCTGCTCGCGTCACGACGTCGATCACTTGGGTTACCAGTGGCTCGCGTTAGGTGACGTGTAGTGTGAGGTTATAATACAACAATAAATCTATTGAAAATATGTGAAATTTATGAAATTTTTGTGCTAAATGTTCTTATATTATTATTTTATTATCACAGATGTATTAATTAAACATTTAATTGAGATATGTTACTTTTTGATTCAATTTTACACTTGCGTTGATGAAACAGATAAGATGTGTGCATCAGTTAAATGTTGCTGTAATTGTTAAACGAAACAAATGAAATATTTACAACTTTTATTTAACCTACGTCACACTTAATTAATTAATTTAATCATCAACACCAATGTAAAATTAAACATTAATTAGTGAGTAACAACCTCAGATTTTACACTGGTGTCGATGAGATATTGTAGATAAGAGGCCTGTTCTTTGTCGCTACACTGCTGTACTGGTGCAATAAGTTAGAATGGGAAACAATATTTCTGTTTTATTCTAGCTTATTGCATCAGTGCAGCAATGCAACAACAAAGAACAGGTCTAAGATGTTATGTGACCTGATATAGAATTGTGATCAGTTATCAGTAAGTAACAATTTCTCAGATTTTACATTGGTGCCGATGAGATTGATAGATAAGATGTGTGATATAGAATTGTAATCAATTAAATGTTGCTGTAATTGTCAAAAAAAAACTTATTAGCTTGTAAATGTTTTTAATAATACTAATTTTTATTCTTTATTTTAGTGGTAACATATGTAATTGCCAGTATCTTGCTGACAAAAGATGGTTCTTATCTTTATAACGTGTAACCGTGCTCGCGAGCGACGGCCAACTTCGCCTCCGTCCCTGGTCGCGGCTCTGAGTCCCCCGGGTGTCGGGGCGACCATTCCTCGTAATATCTTCGATGCGATACGTAATTGGGCGCCAGGTACGTTAAGCGTACCACTCTGTCTACGCCAAATCACAAACTAGCGTTACGCTATTGAGATCGTGGGAAAGACGGGCGCTTGTTAGGCGACCGGGGCGTTAGCGGCTCCGATAGCCAGCTACTCAGCCCTAAAATGGCAGAGGGGGAGGTTCGGCGCGGGCGGATGGAATCGGGAAGGCGAGAGAATTATTAAAACAACGTACGGTTAACAATAAAATTAACAAATGTATTTAACCATGAGCAATACAGAAGTAGACGGCTCTGTTGAGCAGCAATGGTGACTCGCGTTACAAGCTGACGACCGCTTGAAATTGAATTTCGCGAATACGGGACAATGAACGAACGGGTTATTTTGCGTACGCGGAAATTCTCCGACTTGTCTACGCTTTATCCTGCGTCGTTGGTGGACGCCAAACTCCCGATAGGATAGCAGTTTCGCCAAGGGCGATTGTAACTCCGAGCCCGCGCGGTACGCGACGGACTCGTGCTCTTCCACATGTTACAAGATCCCGCGAGTAATATGCGCGATAATTATTGTGAGCTCGCCAACGAGGCGGTACAAGACAATGATATGAAATCGGACGAAAGCGCAATTAACAGAGATTCGCGATACCGATGCGACAGAGTAAATCAGATTTTACTAACAATAAGTTATAAATGCGCGACAATTTACAGCGCGGTTAATGACAATAACTCGCGACACGACTACAGGACGAAAATACAACTGACTCGGCTGCGGATCGGGACGCACACGCAACGTAATTGTAATACGAAACGAACAGCACGGAGCGAATTCACGCGGGCGGGCGCGATCGGGCGAAGCAATGATACTCCAATAAATTCGTAACTCTAATCTAATGACTACAAGATCGTAATAAATTCGTGACTCTTTCGCGAGTCGCCCAATCGCGAAATCGGTGGCTTTACAATTCTAATACGATGCTCGTCTCATCAAGCCAGCTTCTTCGTCTTGGCCTCGTCCGGATCGGGAGGTTTTCGGCTCCTGCGTCCTCTTACACGATATCTCAGCTTGGGATCTGGATCGCACACACAATACAATACAACGTCCGCAGCTTGAGTGAGGGATCCTGGATTCTGCGGGGGCCGCTCGGCGATGCGCCCCACCTTGCCTCCGATAAGTCGGGCCCTTATTGGCCGCGGTTTTCCAAAATCGATTTTTGCGCAACGCGTAGCGTGCACGCCGTCGTTTGCTGATCGATCCAAGCGCGGTGGTCGATATTGTTGGGCCTCGTGCACGAGAATTTTTGGTGCTCTCTGCGGCAGATTCCTCTCTCCTTGCCGGGCGCATCCTCCGCCACCGGGACGTTATCTCCTTCTCGACGAGGGCGTTTACTGATTACAAACTGTCGCGATCTCTGCCGGAACTTATGCGGGATCGGATTTGAAGTTGCCCCGTCGGGACACTGGCCTCGCGCGCCTTCGCTGGATCCTGAAAGCGTGATTCGGCGGCAGTATCGGAATTCTTACGGGATGAAAATTGTAGGCAAGATCAGGGCGGTATTACCTGCGGACCCCCGCTAGAAAAGGGTTTTCTGCAAATCCCTCGTTGATCTTGCTTCGCGACTTTCGGGAAGGTCCTTCCGTCGAGACGAGACGCCAGAACTTACAAAATAAATCTCCAGGGCCACCGATCTCCGCCACGCTCGCGATGCAGCGCTCGCAAAAATCTTAACGATTAATAAACGGACAACACACGGGACGTCACACATACAAAAACACGAGGTCACGCTTTCGCATCCGTTCCCACGCAGGACCCGCGTGATGTTAACACGTAAGGGCCGATAAGGCTCTTGGGACGGACAGCAGCCTGCGGCTGTCACGTCACAAACGTTATCAATATTTAACAGATGCACAACTCTACGTCATACTTTATCTATTTAATCATCAACACCAATGTGAAATTAATTAATCAGTGAATAACAAGTTCAGATTTTACACTGGTGTTGATGAGATAGATGAGATGTGTGATATATAATTGTGGATGAGTTAAATGTTGCTGTAATATTAACTATTAATTAGCTTGAATAAAACTTTCAATGTTTTTAATAATACTAATTTTTATTTTTTGGTTTACTAGTGACGTATATAATTGCTGCTATCTTAGTAATAAAAGATAGTTTTTATCTTTACAGCGTTATCAATATTTAATAAATGCACGACTCTACTCTACCTCACACTTTATCTATTTAATCATCAACACCAATGTAAAATTAATTAATCAGTGCGTAACAAGTTCTGATTTTACACTAGTGTCGATGAGATAAGATGTTGTGTGATATAGAATTGTGATCAGTTAAATGTTGCTGTAATTGTCAATTAATATTAACTATTAATTAGCTTGAATAAATTTAAATAAATGTTTTTAACTTTGAATAAATGTTTTTAATAACACTAATTTTTATTCTTTGTTTTACTAGTGACATGTATAATTGCTAGTATCTTGTTGATGAAAGATGGTCTTTATTCTTACAACATTATCAATATTTA
Organism: Monomorium pharaonis; assembly: GCF_013373865.1. Taxonomy (NCBI): domain Eukaryota; kingdom Metazoa; phylum Arthropoda; class Insecta; order Hymenoptera; family Formicidae; genus Monomorium; species Monomorium pharaonis. The sequence goes on from NC_050474.1 coordinate 11,397,801, forward strand.
ATACACAATTCTGTACTTCACACCTCATCTATTTAATCGTCAACACCAATGAAAAATTAAAAACAAAATTACCCTTTTAAAAAAGATAAAAAAAGCGCGTCAAATGTGTGGTTTTTCTTTAAGGAAACAAATTATAATATCCAAAATAATATTTTTGATTATATCAAATTCAATCTAAGTGATATATAATCTGTAAATACTACAAAATGCATGATATCCAAACAAAATTACCTTTTTAAAAAAGGTAAAAAAAGCGCGCCAAGTGTATGATTTTTCTTTAAGAAAAAAATTCTAAAATCCAAAATAATACTGTTGATCTTATCAAATTCAACCTAAATGATATATAATCTGTAAATACTACAAAATGCATGATATCCAAACAAAATTACCTTTTTAAAAAGGTAAAAAAAATGCGCCAAGTGTGTGATTTTTCTTTAAGAAAAAAAAATTACAAAATCCAAGATAATACTTTTGATCATATCAAATTTAATCTAACCTAAGTGACATATAAAAAATTCAAGAATACTTTTGCACTTAAGTGATATTTTTTATAACGAAAAAAATCTTTAAATGCGATTTGTTGTTAAAAAAATCTATGAGTTAGTAATAGCATTCGAAAGTGCAAACTTTCAGCTTTTCAACGCTTTTTTCTTCAGCGTTGTACTTTGATCGCTTCACAAATAACAAGTGATGAAAGTCAAAATGTTTATTTTTTTCTTAAAATCTCAATAACTTGGTCAAAAAATATCACACAGCAATGAACAACCAGTCAAAATAAAGAGAAAAGATCCCGCTACAAGATGCAAATAACAGAAATTTGCTATGATTTTTTTCACGCGAGATGCAACGCAGCAAAGTCACATCAAAAATTTTTATTTTAACAGGTCAAGTTTCATCAATGTGTCACGTTGATAAAAAAAAAAGATAACTGAAATCGCTAAAAAGCGTTTGAAAGTTTTAAGTTTTAAAACGTTTTTAGGTTTTGTTTCTGCCATGATTCTTTGCTGACTTCCAGCGGTTTGAAAATAGCCTACATTTTTTATTTGTAAAGTGTTCCCCATTTTTCTTAGTAGTGTATATATATGCATATATGGAGTGTTCCACGTCAATCGAAACACTTGTCTGTCCAAAATGTAACGCATGTGCACGGGTGTGTGTGCGTGCGTGCGTGTGTGTGTGCGTGTGCGTGCGTGCGTTCGTGCGTGCGTGCGTGCGCGCGCGCGCGCGCGCGTGTGTGTGTGTGTACACACATGTGTATTTTTCTTTTGGTTTGAATGTAGCGATGTCTGACCCTACGGGCGATCATGTAGATGCATTGGACGAAGAACCAGACATGGACTCCATTTACAAACCTCCACCAGAAATGTCTATCGAGCAAATTCTGGAGACAGATAAAGAAGATGAGAGTCTGCGGAAATATAAGGAGACACTTTTAGGTGAAGCAAAGTCTGGTGGTATTATAGTAGGTAAGCACTTATCTTTGTAAATGTAGAATATTAAAAATATTCAGTATTTATATATTGAAGATAGAGAGTAAATAAAGAGCCTACAATCAATTATTATAGGTTTTTTAATAGTAAAGGAAGGTTGTCAATACTAAATTCTTTTAAAGTGGCACTATTTTATTGGATTATCAAGGAAACTGAACATTGTACTATATTAATATTGATAAAAAACATTTATTTAGATTTGCTTAGATAACACTGCCCGACAGTATTTTTGTAACACGAATGCGAATAGTCATTTCCGACGTATTTTTACCTGCTGAATACGAATTCATTGTCAAAATTTGGCTATCACATTACAATTAAAAAAAAATGGTATCAAAAAAGCGAAAAATGACGATTTTGATGGTTTTCATGTTATAATACTGGTACTAAATTCTTTTAACAAATTTTGTTAATATTTTTCTAAAATATCAACTTTTAGCTTTAGAATCCACTTTGGTTTGTTTTATCATTTTATTTTTTAAATTGGAATGAAATCAGAATGGAATTAAACAAACAAAATATTTGAAACCAAACAAATAGAAAACAAAATAATGGAATCAAGCAAACAGAATTTTTTTCCATTTAATCTTTAACGTATGAGAAAATCTCTTCACTTTACTTTCATGTAAAAAACCAAAATTTACTAACCTTACAATTTCTAATGTAAAAAGCAAAATTGGTGTGATTTTTGCTAAATTCTTTTTTGTACTGCTTTTCACATGCGAGGCACTGCACGCTCTGGTTTATGCAGATTGACTGTCAAAGTACCGAATTGAATTATGGTATGGATCTGACCCAGAAAATCCATCTTGTTACTTCAGGAGTATAGTTTGAATTTTGTTTGGGATGATAAAGCATTCCACACTTTTGCCTTTTAGGGTTAATAAAATAAAAAATAATTTAGTTTTTATACCTACATTTATAAGTTTTTTTTCTATATAAAATTTGCTAAAAACTAATTCTTTAAAAGCAAGAATGAAAAGATCTTGTACAGATCTTATGAAAATTGGCCTCTGATTAAATTGGATCAAATTTTGGTAATAAATGGTAAAAGATAGTTCTTAACCTCCTGAACAAAAGTCTCAATGGTTACAACTCACAAAAACTTATAGATTTTTATGTATGTGCTTTTAAAGCGAAGTCTTTTGAGAAACAATCCGTAACTTACCAATTCTTTTATTTATTTGCTGTGTGTATGCGTGAATATGTATGATAAATATTATATTATATTTATATATATGTTATGAGTACATACAAGCACACGTAGTACATAAATAAATGAATTAGTAAGTTACAGAGTGTTGCTAAATAAATTTTGCTTTAAAGAAACGTATACAAAAATCTATAACTTTTTGTGAGTTGGGGCCATTGAGACTTTTGTTCAGGAGGTTAAGAATTATCTTTCATCAAAATGTAAGCCAATTTAACCAGAAGCTAATTTTTATAAGATCTGTACGGGGTCCTTTGCATGATTTTCTTTAGTAAATTACATAATTTAAACAAAATATTATTGAAAATATTGAAAATATTAGATAGTAAATATTTGTAATTTTCTACATAAAACTGTTTTGTTTGTAGTTATCTTTTTCGTATTTTTCTCATGCGGTATGAAACAAAATCAAGAGTAAATTGGTACATTTCTTTGTTACTAAGAACAAATCATGATGTATTAGATATTATTTTTATAACATAATTTTGTTTTAAATAAATTGTCTATTTCTTAAATACTTTAATTTTTTACTGATGCAGTAATATACTTGACTGCCCAGTAATCGATCGTGTTTTTAGTTACTACTACAACTCGCTTCAAAGATATAGAACTAATAATTGAATTGTAATAATAAATTATTATTAAGATTAAATAAGTATTTTTATGTATAATGCTATTTGTGGATAATATTTGTGGATAGTATTATCAACATTAGTTTGTAACGACCGTGTCTCCTTGCACGAACAAGCTCGTCGGGAACCAAGGCAGGAAAAGTCTTAGAAACAGCGAAAGTGTGCGTTCTACTAATAACTAAAGCAACGTCTATTTTACAAGATGTATTTACACAATTAGTTACAATATTTACAATAAGCTGTGTTCGCGGCGCGATATCGCTGCGGCGTCGCATATTTGGGTGTCAGCTGTGCGGTTGGACGAGCTGATGTGCTTGCTGGTGCTCGCGGGGTACGAGACGCGGTGGCGGCGGTGCCTCGAGGCGAGCGCGTGATCGCCTAAGCTTATCTCTCGGTGCGCGGCGCGAACCGTGACGCGTCATCCCGGCCTCGAGTTCCCGGAAAAGAAGTAGGTTTTTGGTGGATCGGCGATGGTATCCCGAGAAGGCTCGGGTGAGGCGGAGAACGCTCTACCCCGTTTTCTCTTTACCGGTCGTGTCAGGAGTGGAATGAGCTAGCGGCCAAGAATCCTTGGCGAAGGCGGAGAACACTCCACTCTCGGCTTGCTGGCTCGGAGTCTAGGAGATGTTCTTCGAACGTAGCCGAGCACTTGACTAAGGCGGAGCACGCTCTACCTTATGCTGCGTTCGGTCTTCTCGTGGTGTCTAGTGGATCGGAAAGCTTGGGCACCGGGTAAGCGAGAAGTGCCTGCTCCTCCGCTGAGATGGCCTTTTATATCGCTCTCGGTGGCGGTTCGTGGATCCTCGGAGGTCTTCGGGTCTTTCCGTCCTTCACATCTCGATGCGCGAGATGCTGGCGGCGGCACGAAATCGTCGAGACGATTGTTGTCTCGGCGGTCTGGTATAAGGTTTATCACGGGCTGATGCCCGTATCACGGTCTGGCGGTTGGTCGGCCGGACCAGCCGCGATCGTTGGTCGCCGGGCGGGCGTGGTTTGTTACAAGTTTAATATTAACAAATAAATATTTTAATAATTTAAATATATACTTTATCTCATAATCGAAACAAGAATATCATACATAACCTAGTATTTGCGTCGAAATTAAATAACTACATTTTTGTTTTTTAGAACCATACAAACTTTGATACTATCAATAATATAATTAGAGAAGAATCGTCAAAAATATTAAAACGTAAGCAGTCAGAAAATAGTTTATTAAATTTATTAAATCTTAAAGATATATATTATTATAAATTTTAATTCACAAAAAAATTATTAAATATAATTTTAATTTTATTTTTTATTTTTAGATATTTAAAAATAAATAAACGACTGAAATATAATTAAAATAAATGAAATAAACGATAATTTACAGATTAAAAACTTCCAATTAAATAAAAGCAAGTTACTTTTATATGATAATATTATTCAAAGTATTTTTTAAACTTTTTAAAATTTATTCTTTTCGATGTAGTTCTTTCAATTTAGAATTGATTTGGAAGAAAGAGTTTTTCCACTATATAAAAAAGCTTTATTATGGTCTGAAAATATATGCAAAAATCTTTGAGTATATATAGTATACATGGAGGAGGAATGCCAGCACTGAAAGTGTGTCCAAAATCTGTGCGAGAGAGAAAGATATAGCATGATACTTGCCCTCTCTGCGCATGCGTCAAATGTATTATGGTATTATTATGCGGCAAATGTATATCCACGACGTTATAAGTTACAATGGCCGGCTACGTTACGTAAAGCGCATATGCGTGCATTATTTATTGTAAATGTAACGTTTACTATGAAAAATGCGCATATACGCTTTGCGGAATTCAGCTAATGTTTATTTCAGCTGAAATGAGTAGCAGATGCCAAAGCATTATAAATGACATTATAGAGGGTGTCCCCAATTTAAGTGGCAAAATTTCAGGAGTGTGTAGAAGACCGAAAAACTAAAACAAAAAGTCCAGTATATATACTCAAAGGCAAAAATATGAAGAAGAAAACCAAGAAAAAAGACCAACTATGGCTACATTGAATGAATGGCAGGCGTATTCTTCTTCTAAAAAGTACATGTTATATCAATAATTGCAAATTTGAAGTAATTGTTACCTCTTTTCTGCGATGTTGGTTCTTTCGCTGCGCTTACTTTGTGTTGCGAGAGTTGTAATTTGATAGTTTAGTTAATACAAGCGCGGGGGAAGCGCCCGCTGCGTGCTAGTCCATAATAAAAAAGGCCGTGTAGACGCGGCGAGAAGTGCGCGTTTGATCGCGCCGTATTGTTGCCGCTTTTCCGTGATGCTGATTGGTTTTCTCGTTTGAGTTATTTCGTGTTGCGAGAGTTATAATTTGACAGTTTTGTCAATACAGGCGCAGTTCCTAAAAAATGCATGTAAGTCTAAAAAAATGCATGTAAAGTCAATTGCTCACATCTCTCGAAAATTGTTGTTTTTCCGCATCGTCAATTTTCTCAATATTTAACCTTTTTTTTTACGTATCCTGATGAGGTTTTTTACTTTTTCGAATGGCTAAATAAATGAGTTGAAAAAAATGCCAATTTACGTGAAATAATTCAGTTGTGGAAAAAGTCCTACAAATATATTTGAAATGTATATGAATTTTATGTTTTTTTGATCACTAGACGCCACAGACGCGCGCTTCGACGAACTTTACTTTTTGCTTTTTACTTTTTAAAAATAAATCACACCGATAATTGTATGGATATAATATCTATACAAATTTAACAGCTGTCAAAATTCAGTCGCAATGACAGCTACTTTTGCAACACGAAATTTAACAGCTGTCAAAATTCAGTCGCAATGACAGCTACTTTTGCAACACGAAGTAAGCGCAGCGAGAGAACCAATCGGCATCGCGGAAAAGCGACAACAATAAACTTCGAGAAATGCGAGCAATCGACTTTACATGCCTTTTTTTAGATGACTAGAACATGCACGCGCTTCGCGCGCGCCAACTGTTATTTTTTTATTTGTTATTACACCCTGCATAAAATTACTATTGCATATAACATATATACAACTCGTTTATTTCTTAAACATTTCGGCCTTTGAAAAAAGGTTACATAGCTTAATTACATAATAACATAGGACTCTTAATGACTATTTACGCTTTTCTTTGTCATTTCTCGTCTTTAATACATTTTTCATCCATTTTGTACCTATATCTACCTCTGATAACATTTTCCTAACAGAGAAATTTTGTCTTCGCAATTCTGTAAATTCTTCTAATATTGGTTCTAAAGTCTCTACTTTTAAATTGTATAGCCTACACTTTTTCCTTTTTCCAATATCTATTCCCTAATGCCTCGTTTCCGCACTTAAATCTCGCTATCATAGACTAACTCCCTACTCTTATTTTACCCCACTAAAATATACAAAAGCTTCTCATCTATTTTTATTTCTTTGTACACTCTATTATATTTTGCCCATATTATTTTTCATATCTTCCTTGTTTTTGTTCGTCTCTGTTTATCTTTCTAACCCTTCCAGTGAGAAATAACCATCAAATCGACATCAATTTGATTTGATCAATGCAATTTATATCAATTCTCCCTTAATTTGATATCAATTTGATGGGTTATTTTTCTAACTAAGTTATGTATATACATAAAGTTTTTTCATAGAATTCCTGATAAGTTTCAGAAATAGTTCCGTTGATTTATTTAAAAAAAATTGATATTTGAAAATATGAGGTGCTATTTTCCCCTGGCACCTCATTAATAAAAATTGAACGTTTTAACAGCAGTTATACTTGCACCCGTAATAGTTCTAGAGTTTTTGATAGATTTTAACAATAGTTCTGTATTCTACATTAAATATATTTAAACAATTTTTTAATTATACGGCTGGCACCGCACTAAAAAAGTAAACTACCATTTTATAGCGAGTTCCAGACGATTACATAGCATTTTTCAATAGTTCAGCAATAGTTCCAAAGCTTTTTGCAGGTTTCGTCGACAATTCCGGTCTTTAAGCATGTTTAAACAATTTTTTTATTAGACGGTTGGCACCGCACTACAAGAGTAAACTACTATTTTATAGCAAATTCCAGACGAGTACATAGCATTTTTCAATAGTTCTGCAATAGTTCTAAAGCTTTTTGTAGATTTTGTCGACAGTTCCGGTCTTTAAACATTTTTAAACAATTTTTTATTTGATCCTGTCTCGCACTATCAGATATGAATACTACGCTATGGTATTTAAACTTCAGCCAATTTTATGGTATCTGATAGGTATGTGTTAATAATGTAATTGACATTTTTTAAATTTTAGAGTTGGGTTAGTTAATCTAATTTTTAACTAAGTTAATGAAATTTAATTGATTATGAAATGAATTCTATTATGTTAAAAGTTACGTAAATAAATACTAATTCTATTAAATTTACGTTAAGATTAATTTGTTTCTAGTTTAAGTAAAAGTTAATTTTGAGAAACTTTTTTATATTAAATTAAAAAGTCATATGATTTGTTTAAGTTAAATTACCAACATAATTACAATATTATTTGTGAAATATATTTAATTTTAATATAATATTTTATTTGTAAATCAACTTACAATGTCGCTCTATTGTTAACCAGTAATTCATGACATGTATAAATACTTATCCTTAGAGGTTTAGAAAGAGGTTACTTATAAATACCATTGTTTGTCAAACGAACTGTCGATAAAACCTACAAAAAGCTTTGAAACTATTGCAGAAATATATTGGAGAATGCTGTGTGGTTGTCTGGAACTCGCTATAAAATTGTAGTTTACTCTTGTAGTGCGGTGCCAGCCGTCTAATAAACAAATCGCCTAAAAATGCTAAAAACCGGAACTGTCGACAAAACCTGCATAAAGATTTGGAACTATTGCAAAACTATTAAAAAATGCTATGTACTCGTCTGGAACTTGCTATAAAATGGTAGTTTACTCTTGTAGTGGAGTGCCAGCAGTCTAATAAAAAAAATTGTTTAAAAATACTTAAAGATCGAAAATGTCGACGAAACCTATAAAAAGCTTTGTCACTATTGCAGAACTATTGAAAAATGTTATGTACTCGTCTGGAACTCACTATAAAATGGTAGTTTACTCCTGTAGTGCGGTGCCAGCCGTCTAATAAACAAATTACCTAAAAATGCTTAAAGACCGGAACTGTCGACGAAACCTGCAAAAAGCTTTGGAACTATTGCAGAACTATTGAGAAATGCTATGTACTCGTCTGAAACTCGCTATAAAATTGTAGTTTACTTTTGTAGTGCGGTGCCAGCCGTCTAATAAAAAAATTTTTTTTAAATACTTAAAGACCGGAACTGTCGACGAAACCTGCAAAAAGCTTTGGAACTATTGCAGAACTATTGAGAAATGCTAAGTACTCGTCTGAAACTCGCTATAAAATGGTAGGTTACTCTTGTAGTGCGGTGCCAGCCGTCTAATAAAAAAATTTTTTTAAATGCTTAAAGACTGAAACTGTCGACGAAACCTACAAAAAACTTTAACACTATTGCAGAACTATTAAAATATGCTATGTACTCTTCTGGAATTCGCTATAAAATAGTAGTTTACTCTTGTAGTACGGTGCCAGCCGTCTAATAAAGAAATTGCTTAAAAATGCTTAAAGACCGGAACTGTCGACGAAACCTGCAAAAAGCTTTGGAACTATTGCAGAACTATTAAAATATGCTATGTACTCGTCTGGAACTCGCTATAAAATGGTAGTTTACTCTTGTAGTGCGGTGCCAGCCGTCTAATAAAGAAATTGCTTAAAAATGCTTAAAGACCGGAACTGTCGACGAAACCTGCAAAAAGCTTTGAAACTATTGCAGAACTATTGAAAAATGCTATGTACTTGTCTGGAACTCGCTATAAAATTGTAGTTTACTCTTGTAGTGCGGTGCCAGCCGTCTAATAAAAAAATTCTTTAAAAATGCTTAAAGACCGAAACTGTCGACGAAACCTACAAAAAACTTTGTCACTATTGCAGAACTATTAAAATATGTACTTGTCTGGAACTCGCTATAAAATTGTAATTTATTCTTGTAGTGCGGTGCCAGCCGTCTAATTAAAAAATTCTTAAAAATGCTCAAAGACCGGAACTGTCGACGAAACCTACAGAAAGCTTTGTCACTATTGCAGAACTATTAAAATATGTTATGTATTCGTCTGGATCTCGCTATAAAATGGTAATTTACTCTTGTAGTGCGGTGTTAGCCGTCTAATAAAAAAATTGTTTAAAAATGCTTAAAAACCGGAACTGTCGACGAAATCTGCAAAAAGCTTTGGACCTATTGCAGAACTATTAAAACATGCTATGTACTCTTCTGAAATTCGCTATAAAATGGTAGTTTACTCTTGTAGTGCGGTGCCAGCGGTCTACTAAAAAATTGTTTTAAAATACTTAAAGACCGGAAGTGTCGACAAAACCTGCAAAAAGCTTTGAAACTATTGCAGAACTATTAAAATATGTTATGTACTCGTCTGGCACTCGCTATAAAATGGTAGTTTACTCTTGTAGTGCGGTGCCAGCCGTCTAATAAAAAAATTGCTTAAAAATGCTTAAAGACCGGAACTGTCGACGAAATCTACAAAAGCTTTGACATTATTGCAGAACTTTTAGAAAATGTCATAAAGTTGACTGAAACTCGCCAAACAGTGGTACTTTACTCTTGTGGTGCAATGCCAACAGCCAAATTAAAAAACTGTTTAAATATATTTAATGTACAGAACTATTGCTAAAATCTATCAGGAACTTTAGAACTATTACGGGTGCAAGTAGAACTGCTGTTAAAATGTTCAATTTTCATTAATGAGGTGCCACTGAAAGTTAGCACCTCATTTTTTTAAATATTTTATGTATTCGTATGGAACTCGCTATAAAATGGTAATTTACTCTTGTAGTGCGGTGCCAGCCGTCTAATAAAAAAATTGCTTAAAAATGCTTAAAAACCTGATATGTCGACGAAACTTGCAAATAGCTTCGGAATTATTACAGAATTATTGAAAAATGCTATGTACTCGTCTGGAACTCGCTATAAAATGGTAGTTTACTCTTGTAGTGCGGTGCCAGCCGTCTAATAAAAAAATTGCTTAAAAATGCTTAAAAAACCTGATATGTCGACGAAACTTGCAAATAGCTTCGGAACTATTACAGAATTATTGAAAAATGCTATGTACTCGTCTGGAACTCGCTATAAAATGGTAGTTTACTCTTGTAGTGCGGTGCCAGCCGTCTAATAAAAAAATTGTTTAAAAATGCTTAAAGACCGGAACTGTCGACGAAACATATAAAAAGCTTTGAAACTATTGCGGAACTGTTAGAAAATGCCATAAAGTTAGTTGAAACTCGCCAAAAAGTGGTACCTTACTCTTGTAGTGCAATGCCAACAGCCAAATTAAAAAACTGTTTAAATATATTTAATGTACAGAACTATTGCTGAAATCTATCAGGAACTCTAGAACTATTACGGGTGCCAGTACTATATTGTTACTCTCCATCGCTGTTAGAAGGATAGAGAAGAGACGTTGAACCCCACGACAGTAACACATATTTATCAAGTAATTTTTAATTATCTTAATTATCTTTTTTGCCAATACATTAAATATAATTATAATTCTTTTTTTTATTTGTATTAATTAAAAAATTAATATATTGTTATTTAAAATGTATATTTTTAATTGCAGGTATGTTTAACTGAATACCATATCTAATTGTATATAATTGTATGTGGCGCCATATATAATGCTGTGTTAGTAGTGCATTTTGTATATAATTATATATAGCATTATATACAACTATATAGTCATATATAGCCATATATATTAATGTGGCTAATCTGGGTCCATATATAATCAGATATAGCACCATATCTAATTTTTATATAATTGTATGTGACGCCAGATATAATGCTATGTGAGCATCCTATATATAATTATATATAGCATTATATATGGCGCCATATACAATTAGATATGCAGACTTGCCCGCTAGTTAGAGCGCGGCGCCGTCGATAGGCGGCGTACTCTCTCAGGAGCAAAGTGCAGTCGATCGGCTACATAAAGATCACTCGTAGCGTGGTTAAGGCAAGCAAAAATTAGCTTCTTGTTCCTGTCTGATGTGGAAGAGGACTGCCACTATTTTTATGATTTACTCATTAGAAATATCTATATATGGTTATTTATATATAAATATTTATATATCTGTATATGGTTACATACAATCTGATTGTATATAATGTTAATTATATATAATCATATATGATTATATATAATTATATGTGGTTGTATATAATTATATATGGCTATGTGGTTATATATGTTTATATAGTTACATACAATCGTATACGATTGTATAATGCCATTTTTTTATATGATTGTATATAATGTCATTTGAAGATTTGAAGAAAATAATGTTATTGACTTTTACGAGAAAGAAATCTTGATATCTCAAAATTGAGTAGTACCAATTTATTGGATTGGTTGCAATTGAAAAACTCACATTAATATTATCTCATGAAAAAATAATTTAGATATAATTATATATAATTATTTTTTCTCGGAAAGATGCATATATAGACTCAGTTGTTCTTATTCTTTCATATATTAAAACTATATATGACTTTATAGGATTATATATATATATCTATATATGATTACTCAACTTCAATAGGTACAATCAGATATGACCCTGATATTATTATATATAAGCATATAAAGCATTTGCATTTCTTCAGATATAAGCCGGCAGAACAATGGAGTCCATATATAAAAATATATATAAATATTATAAATTATATATAAATTATATATAGTGCCCATAATAATTTATATATAATTATCTATGCTGGTATATATAAATCATATATAATTACATATAATTATATATCACGTCATATATAATTATATCTAAATTATGTTTCCTGAAATATATTAATGTGAGTTTTCAATTGCAACCAATCCAATTAAATCGGTACACTCAATTTTGAGATATCAAGATTTCTTTCTCGTAAATTCAGTAGTTACATTATACATAATAATTTGTTTAGTAAAATGAAATTGTATGTAGGCACATTGTAAAGCCTCTTGAATGGCAAACTGATTTACATGTGTGTATATTACATATGAATCTGATCTGAAGAAAATAATGTTATTGAACTTTTACGAGAAAGAAATCTTGATATCTCAAAATTGAATGTACCGATTTAATTTGATTGATTGCAATTAAAAACTCACATTAATATTATCTTATGAAGAAATAATTTAGATATAATTATATATGACGTATTTAAATATATTTGATTGATTTTATTGATCTTTCGACTGATTTGTGAATGTATATGTACGTAACGTTTTTTTTTTACTTTTATAAGGTTTTGATAGAATTTATCTTCTTTTTGTAAAAATCAAGTGATAGTGTTTCTTACATAATTTATTTAAATTGATTTATTTATTATACATTATTCATTTTTAATTATAAACATATGTAGATGTACATAACATTATTAATATTTATATTGAATATACATGTATACGGCAATCATATTTGTTAATGCACATATGTATAAATTCTAATAACAATATTAGTAAAAACACAATATAAACACACAAATACATTAATATAAATAAAATTATATATGTATACAATATACAGGGTGACAGCTAACTGGCAGCCAATCTGTAATAGATAGATATATATAGATATACTAATAGATAGATGTATAGATATACTAATATAGAAATAAACATAATATATATATATAATAT
>NC_050474.1:11411385-11471385 GCF_013373865.1 Monomorium pharaonis
ACACCAATGTAAAATTAATTAATCAGTGCGTAACAAGTTCTGATTTTACACTAGTGTCGATGAGATAAGCTGGTTGTGTGATATAGAATTGTGATCAGTTAAATGTTGCTGTAATTGTCATTAATATTAACTATTAATTAGCTTGATAAATTTAATAAATGTTTTTTAACTTTGAATAAATGTTTTTATAACACTAATTTTTATTCTTTGTTTACTAGTGACTGTATAATTGCTAGTATCTTGTTGATGAAAGATGGGTCTTTATCTTACAACTTATCAATATTTAATACACAATTTCTGTACTTCACACCTCATCTATTTATCGTCACACCAATGAAAAAATTAAACAAAATTACCCTTTTAACAAAGATAAAACAGCGCGTCAATGTGTGGTTTTTCTTTAGGAAACAAATTATAATATCCAAAATAATATTTTTGATTATATCAATTCAATCTAAGTGATATATAATCTGTAAATACTACAAATGCATGATTCCAAACAAAAATTACCTTTTTAAAAAAGGTAAAAAAAAGCGCGCCAAGTGTATGATTTTTCTTTAAGAAAAAATTCTAAAATTCCAAATATACTGTTGATCTTATCAAATTCAACCTAAATGATATATAATCTGTAAATACTACAAATGCATGATATCCAAACAAAATTACCTTTTTAAAAAGGTAAAAAAAATGCGCCAAGTGTGTGATTTTTCTTTAAGAAAAAAAATTACAAAATCCAAGATAATACTTTTGATCATAATCAAATTTAATCTAACCTAAGTGACATATAAAAACATTCAAGAATACTTTTGCACTTAAGTGATATTTTGTTAACGAAAAAAATCTTTATGCGATTTGTTGTTAAAAAAATCTATGATTAGTAATAGCATTCGAAAGTGCAAACTTTCAGCTTTTCTAACGCTTTTTTCTTCAGCGTTGTAACTTTGATCGCTTCACAAATAACAAGTGATGAAAGTCAAATGTTGTATTTTTTTCTTAAAATCTCAATAACTTGGTCAAAAAATATCACACAGCAATGAACAACCAGTCCAAAATAAAGAGAAAGAGCCCGCTACAAGATGCAAATAACAGAAATTTGCTATGATCTTTTTCACGCGAGATGCAACGCAGCAAAGTCACATCAAAATTTTTATTTTAACAGGTCAAGTTTCATCAATGTTGTCACGTTGATAAAAAAAAAGATAACTGAAATCGCTAAAAAGCGTTTGAAAGTTTTAAGTTTAAAACGTTTTTAGGTTTTGTTTCTGCCATGATTCTTTGCTGACTTCCAGCGGTTTGAAAATAGCCTACATTTTTTATTTGTAAGGTGTTCCCCATTTTTCTTAGTAGTGTATATATATGCATATATGGAGTGTTCCACGTCAATCGAAACACTTGTCTGTCCAAAATGTAACGCTGTGCACGGGTGTGTGTGCGTGCGTGCGTGTGTGTGCGTGTGCGTGCTGCGTTCGTGCGTGCGGCGTGCGCGCGCGCGCTCGCGCGTTGTGGTGTGTGTACACACATGTGTATTTTTTTTTTGGGTTTGAATGTAGCGATGTCTGACCCTACGGGCGATCATGTAGATGCATTGGACAAGAACCAGACATGGACTCCATTTTACAAACCTCCACCAGAAATGTCTATCGAGCAACTTCTGGAGACAGATAAAGAAGATGAGAGTCTGCGGAAATATAAGGAGACACTTTTAGGTGAAGCAAGTCTGGTGGTATTATAGTAGGTAAGCACTTATCTTTGTAATGTAGAATATTAAAAATATTCAGTATTTATATTGAAGATAGAGAGTAATAAAGAGCCTACAATCAATTATTATAGGTTTTTTATAGTAAAGAAGGTTGTCAATACTAAATTCTTTTAAAGTGCACTATTTTATTGGATTATCAAGGAAACTGAACATTGTACTATATTAATATTGATAAAACATTTATTTAGATTGCTTAGATAACACTGCCCGACAGTATTTTTGTAACACGAATGCGAATAGTCATTTCCGACGTTATTTTACCTGCTGAATACGAATTCATTGTCAAAATTGGCTATCACATTACAATTAAAAAAAATGGTATCAAAAAAGCGAAAAATGACGATTTTGATGGTTTCATGTTATAATACTGGTACTAAATTCTTTTAACAAATTTGTTAATATTTTTCTAAAATATCAACTTTTAGCTTTAGAATCCACTTTGGTTTGTTTTATCATTTTATTTTTTAATTGGAATGAAATCAGAATGGAATTAAACAAACAAAATATTTGAAACCAAACAATATAAAACAAATAATGGAATCAAGCAAACAGAATTTTTTTTTCCATTAATCTTAACGTATGAGAAAATCTCTTCACTTTACTTCATGTAAAAACCAAAATTTACTAACCTTACAATTTCTAATGTAAAAAGCAAAATTGGTGTGATTTTTGCAAATTCTTTTTTGTACTGCTTTTCACATGCGAGCACTGCACGCTCTGGTTTATCAGATGACTGTCAAAGTACCGAATTGAATTATGGTATGGATCTGACCCAGAAATCCATCTTGTTACTTCAGGAGTATAGTTTGAATTTTGTTTGGGATGAAGCATTCCACACTTTTGCCTTTTAGGTTAATAAAATAAAAAATTTTAGTTGTATACCTACATTTATAAGTTTTTTTTCTATATAAAATTTGCTAAAACAATTCTTTAAAAGCAAGAATGAAAGATCTTGTACAGATCTTATGAAAATTGGCCTCTGATTAAATGGATCAAATTTTGGTAATAAATGGTAAAAGAGAGTTCTTAACCTCCTGAACAAAAGTTCTCAATGGTACAAACTCACCAAAAACTTATAGATTTTTATGTATGTGCTTTTAAAGCGAAGTCTTTTGAGAAAAATCCGTAACTTACCAATTCTTTTATTTATTTGCTGTGTGTATGCGTGAATATGTATGATAAATATTATATTATATTTATATATATGTTATGAGTACATACAACACGTAGTACATAATAAATGAATTAGTAAGTTACAGAGTGTTGCTAAATAAATTTTGCTTTAAAGAAACGTATACAAAAAATCTATACTTTTTGTGAGTTGGGGCCATTGAGACTTTTGTTCAGGAGGTTAAGAATATCTTTCATCAAAATGTAAGCATTTAACCCAAAGCTAATTTTTATAAGATCTGTACGGGTCCTGGCATGATTTTCTTTAGTAAATTACTAATTTAAACAAAATTATTGAAAATATTGAAAATATTAGATAGTAAATATTTGTAATTTTCTACATAAAACTGTTTTGTTTGTAGTTATCTTTTCGTATTTTCTCATGCGGTATGAAACAAAATCAAGAGTAAATTGGTACATTTCTTTGTTACTAAGAACAAATCATGATGTATTAGATATTATTTTATAAACATTTTGTTTTAATAAATTGTCTATTTCTTAATACTTTAATTTTTTACTGATGCAGTAATATACTTGACTGCCCAGTAATCGATCGTGTTTTTATAGTTACTACTACAACTCGCTTCAAAGATATAGAACTATAATTGAATTGTAATAATAATTATTATTAAGATTAAATAAGTATTTTTTGTATAATGCTATTTGTGGATAATATTTGTGGATAGTATTATCAACATTAGTTTTGTACGACCGTGTCTCCTTGCACGAACAAGCTCGTCGGGACCAAGGCAGGAAATCTTAGAACAGCGAAGGTGGCGTCTACTAATACTAAAGCAACGTCTATTTTACAAGATGTATTTACACAATTAGTTACAATATTTACAATAAGCTGTGTTCGCGCGCGATATCGCTGCGGCGTCGCATATTTGGGTGTCAGCTGTGCGGTTGGACGAGCTGAGGTCTTGCTGGTGCTCGCGGGGTACGAGACGCGGTGGCGGCGGTGCCTCGAGGCGAGCGCGTGATCGCCTAAGCTTATCTCTCGTGCGCGGCGCGCGAACCGTGACGCGTCATCCCGGCCTCGAGTTCCGGAAAAGAAGTAGGTTTTTGGTGATCGGCGATGGTATCCCGAGAAGGCTCGGGTGAGGCGGCAGAACGCTCTACCCCGTTTTCGCTTTACCGGTCGTGTCAAGGAGGGAATGAGCTAGCGGCAAGAATCCTTGGCGAAGGCGGAGAACACTCCACTCTCGGCTTGCTGGCTCGAGTCTAGGAGATGTTCTTCGAACGTAGCCGAGCACTTGACTAAGGCGGAGCACGCTCTACCTTATGCTGCGTTCGGTCTTCTCGTGGTGTCTAGTGGATCGGAAAGCTGGGCACCGGGTAAGCGAGAAGGTGCCTGCTCCTCGCTGAGATGGCCTTTTATATCGCTCTCGGTGGCGGTTCGTGGATCCTCGGAGGTCTTCGGGTCTTTCCGTCCTTCACATCTCGATGCGCGAGATGCTGGCGGCGGCACGAAAATCGTCGAGACGATTGTTGTCTCGGCGGTCTGGTATAAGGTTATCACGGGCTGATGCCCGTATCACGGTCTGGCGGTTGGTCGGCCGGACCAGCCGCGATCGTTGGTCGCCGGGCGGGCGTGGTTTGTTACAAGTTAATATTAACAAATAAATATTTTAATAATTAAATATATACTTTATCTCATAATCGAAACAAGAATATCATACATAACCTAGTATTTGCGTCGAAATTAAATAACTACATTTTTGTTTTTTAGAACATACAAACTTTGATACTATCAATAATATAATTAGAGAAGAATCGTCAAAAATATTAAAACGTAAGCAGTCAGAAAATAGGTTTATTAAATTTATTAAATCTTAAAGATATATTATTATAAATTTTAATTCACAAAAAATTATTAAATATAATTTTAATTTTATTTTTTATTTTTAGATATTTAAAAATAAATAAACGACTTAAATATAATTAAAATAAATGAAATAAACGATAATTTACAGATTAAAAACTTCCAATTAAATAAAAGCAAGTTACTTTTATATGATAATATTATTCAAAGTATTTTTTAAACTTTTTAAAATTTATTCTTTTCGATGTAGTTCTTTCAATTTAGAATTGATTTGGAAGAAAGAGTGTTTCCACTATATAAAAAAAGCTTTATTATGGTCTGAAAATATATGCAAAAATCTTGAGTATATATAGTATACATGGAGAGGAATGCCAGCACTGAAGTGTGTCCAAAATCTGTGCGAGAGAGAAAGATATAGCATGATACTTGCCCTCTCTGCGCATGCGTCAAATGTATTATGGTATTATTATGCGGCAAATGTATATCCACGACGTTATAAGTTACAATGGCCGGCTACGTTACGTAAAGCGCATATGCGTGCATTATTTATTGTAAATGTAACGTTTACTATGAAAAATGCGCATATACGCTTTGCGGAATTCAGCTAATGTTTATTTCAGCTGAAATGAGTAGCAGATGCCAAAGCATTATAAATGACATTATAGAGGGTGTCCCCAATTTAAGTGGCAAAATTTCAGGAGTGTGTAGAAGACCGAAAAACTAAAACAAAAAGTCCAGTATATATACTCAAAGGCAAAAATATGAAGAAGAAAACCAAGAAAAAAGACCAACTATGGCTACATTGAATGAATGGCAGGCGTATTCTTCTTCTAAAAAGTACATGTTATATCAATAATTGCAAATTTGAAGTAATTGTTACCTCTTTTCTGCGATGTTGGTTCTTTCGCTGCGCTTACTTTGTGTTGCGAGAGTTGTAATTTGATAGTTTAGTTAATACAAGCGCGGGGGAAGCGCCCGCTGCGTGCTAGTCCATAATAAAAAAGGCCGTGTAGACGCGGCGAGAAGTGCGCGTTTGATCGCGCCGTATTGTTGCCGCTTTTCCGTGATGCTGATTGGTTTTCTCGTTTGAGTTATTTCGTGTTGCGAGAGTTATAATTTGACAGTTTTGTCAATACAGGCGCAGTTCCTAAAAAATGCATGTAAGTCTAAAAAAAATGCATGTAAAGTCAATTGCTCACATCTCTCGAAAATTGTTGTTTTTCCGCATCGTCAATTTTCTCAATATTTAACCTTTTTTTTTACGTATCCTGATGAGGTTTTTTACTTTTTCGAATGGCTAAATAAATGAGTTGAAAAAAATGCCAATTTACGTGAAATAATTCAGTTGTGGAAAAAGTCCTACAAATATATTTGAAATGTATATGAATTTTATGTTTTTTTGATCACTAGACGCCACAGACGCGCGCTTCGACGAACTTTACTTTTTGCTTTTTACTTTTTAAAAATAAATCACACCGATAATTGTATGGATATAATATCTATACAAATTTAACAGCTGTCAAAATTCAGTCGCAATGACAGCTACTTTTGCAACACGAAATTTAACAGCTGTCAAAATTCAGTCGCAATGACAGCTACTTTTGCAACACGAAGTAAGCGCAGCGAGAGAACCAATCGGCATCGCGGAAAAGCGACAACAATAAACTTCGAGAAATGCGAGCAATCGACTTTACATGCCTTTTTTTAGATGACTAGAACATGCACGCGCTTCGCGCGCGCCAACTGTTATTTTTTTATTTGTTATTACACCCTGCATAAAATTACTATTGCATATAACATATATACAACTCGTTTATTTCTTAAACATTTCGGCCTTTGAAAAAAGGTTACATAGCTTAATTACATAATAACATAGGACTCTTAATGACTATTTACGCTTTTCTTTGTCATTTCTCGTCTTTAATACATTTTTCATCCATTTTGTACCTATATCTACCTCTGATAACATTTTCCTAACAGAGAAATTTTGTCTTCGCAATTCTGTAAATTCTTCTAATATTGGTTCTAAAGTCTCTACTTTTAAATTGTATAGCCTACACTTTTTCCTTTTTCCAATATCTATTCCCTAATGCCTCGTTTCCGCACTTAAATCTCGCTATCATAGACTAACTCCCTACTCTTATTTTACCCCACTAAAATATACAAAAGCTTCTCATCTATTTTTATTTCTTTGTACACTCTATTATATTTTGCCCATATTATTTTTTCATATCTTCCTTGTTTTTGTTCGTCTCTGTTTATCTTTCTAACCCTTCCAGTGAGAAATAACCATCAAATCGACATCAATTTGATTTGATCAATGCAATTTATATCAATTCTCCCTTAATTTGATATCAATTTGATGGGTTATTTTTCTAACTAAGTTATGTATATACATAAAGTTTTTTCATAGAATTCCTGATAAGTTTCAGAAATAGTTCCGTTGATTTATTTAAAAAAAATTGATATTTGAAAATATGAGGTGCTATTTTCCCCTGGCACCTCATTAATAAAAATTGAACGTTTTAACAGCAGTTATACTTGCACCCGTAATAGTTCTAGAGTTTTTGATAGATTTTAACAATAGTTCTGTATTCTACATTAAATATATTTAAACAATTTTTTAATTATACGGCTGGCACCGCACTAAAAAAGTAAACTACCATTTTATAGCGAGTTCCAGACGATTACATAGCATTTTTCAATAGTTCAGCAATAGTTCCAAAGCTTTTTGCAGGTTTCGTCGACAATTCCGGTCTTTAAGCATGTTTAAACAATTTTTTTATTAGACGGTTGGCACCGCACTACAAGAGTAAACTACTATTTTATAGCAAATTCCAGACGAGTACATAGCATTTTTCAATAGTTCTGCAATAGTTCTAAAGCTTTTTGTAGATTTTGTCGACAGTTCCGGTCTTTAAACATTTTTAAACAATTTTTTATTTGATCCTGTCTCGCACTATCAGATATGAATACTACGCTATGGTATTTAAACTTCAGCCAATTTTATGGTATCTGATAGGTATGTGTTAATAATGTAATTGACATTTTTTAAATTTTAGAGTTGGGTTAGTTAATCTAATTTTTAACTAAGTTAATGAAATTTAATTGATTATGAAATGAATTCTATTATGTTAAAAGTTACGTAAATAAATACTAATTCTATTAAATTTACGTTAAGATTAATTTGTTTCTAGTTTAAGTAAAAGTTAATTTTGAGAAACTTTTTTATATTAAATTAAAAAGTCATATGATTTGTTTAAGTTAAATTACCAACATAATTACAATATTATTTGTGAAATATATTTAATTTTAATATAATATTTTATTTGTAAATCAACTTACAATGTCGCTCTATTGTTAACCAGTAATTCATGACATGTATAAATACTTATCCTTAGAGGTTTAGAAAGAGGTTACTTATAAATACCATTGTTTGTCAAACGAACTGTCGATAAAACCTACAAAAAGCTTTGAAACTATTGCAGAAATATATTGGAGAATGCTGTGTGGTTGTCTGGAACTCGCTATAAAATTGTAGTTTACTCTTGTAGTGCGGTGCCAGCCGTCTAATAAACAAATCGCCTAAAAATGCTAAAAACCGGAACTGTCGACAAAACCTGCATAAAGATTTGGAACTATTGCAAAACTATTAAAAAATGCTATGTACTCGTCTGGAACTTGCTATAAAATGGTAGTTTACTCTTGTAGTGGAGTGCCAGCAGTCTAATAAAAAAAATTGTTTAAAAATACTTAAAGATCGAAAATGTCGACGAAACCTATAAAAAGCTTTGTCACTATTGCAGAACTATTGAAAAATGTTATGTACTCGTCTGGAACTCACTATAAAATGGTAGTTTACTCCTGTAGTGCGGTGCCAGCCGTCTAATAAACAAATTACCTAAAAATGCTTAAAGACCGGAACTGTCGACGAAACCTGCAAAAAGCTTTGGAACTATTGCAGAACTATTGAGAAATGCTATGTACTCGTCTGAAACTCGCTATAAAATTGTAGTTTACTTTTGTAGTGCGGTGCCAGCCGTCTAATAAAAAAATTTTTTTTAAATACTTAAAGACCGGAACTGTCGACGAAACCTGCAAAAAGCTTTGGAACTATTGCAGAACTATTGAGAAATGCTAAGTACTCGTCTGAAACTCGCTATAAAATGGTAGGTTACTCTTGTAGTGCGGTGCCAGCCGTCTAATAAAAAAATTTTTTTTAAATGCTTAAAGACTGAAACTGTCGACGAAACCTACAAAAAACTTTAACACTATTGCAGAACTATTAAAATATGCTATGTACTCTTCTGGAATTCGCTATAAAATAGTAGTTTACTCTTGTAGTACGGTGCCAGCCGTCTAATAAAGAAATTGCTTAAAAATGCTTAAAGACCGGAACTGTCGACGAAACCTGCAAAAAGCTTTGGAACTATTGCAGAACTATTAAAATATGCTATGTACTCGTCTGGAACTCGCTATAAAATGGTAGTTTACTCTTGTAGTGCGGTGCCAGCCGTCTAATAAAGAAATTGCTTAAAAATGCTTAAAGACCGGAACTGTCGACGAAACCTGCAAAAAGCTTTGAAACTATTGCAGAACTATTGAAAAATGCTATGTACTTGTCTGGAACTCGCTATAAAATTGTAGTTTACTCTTGTAGTGCGGTGCCAGCCGTCTAATAAAAAAATTCTTTAAAAATGCTTAAAGACCGAAACTGTCGACGAAACCTACAAAAAACTTTGTCACTATTGCAGAACTATTAAAATATGTACTTGTCTGGAACTCGCTATAAAATTGTAATTTATTCTTGTAGTGCGGTGCCAGCCGTCTAATTAAAAAATTCTTAAAAATGCTCAAAGACCGGAACTGTCGACGAAACCTACAGAAAGCTTTGTCACTATTGCAGAACTATTAAAATATGTTATGTATTCGTCTGGATCTCGCTATAAAATGGTAATTTACTCTTGTAGTGCGGTGTTAGCCGTCTAATAAAAAAATTGTTTAAAAATGCTTAAAAACCGGAACTGTCGACGAAATCTGCAAAAAGCTTTGGACCTATTGCAGAACTATTAAAACATGCTATGTACTCTTCTGAAATTCGCTATAAAATGGTAGTTTACTCTTGTAGTGCGGTGCCAGCGGTCTACTAAAAAATTGTTTTAAAATACTTAAAGACCGGAAGTGTCGACAAAACCTGCAAAAAGCTTTGAAACTATTGCAGAACTATTAAAATATGTTATGTACTCGTCTGGCACTCGCTATAAAATGGTAGTTTACTCTTGTAGTGCGGTGCCAGCCGTCTAATAAAAAAATTGCTTAAAAATGCTTAAAGACCGGAACTGTCGACGAAATCTACAAAAGCTTTGACATTATTGCAGAACTTTTAGAAAATGTCATAAAGTTGACTGAAACTCGCCAAACAGTGGTACTTTACTCTTGTGGTGCAATGCCAACAGCCAAATTAAAAAACTGTTTAAATATATTTAATGTACAGAACTATTGCTAAAATCTATCAGGAACTTTAGAACTATTACGGGTGCAAGTAGAACTGCTGTTAAAATGTTCAATTTTCATTAATGAGGTGCCACTGAAAGTTAGCACCTCATTTTTTTAAATATTTTATGTATTCGTATGGAACTCGCTATAAAATGGTAATTTACTCTTGTAGTGCGGTGCCAGCCGTCTAATAAAAAAATTGCTTAAAAATGCTTAAAAACCTGATATGTCGACGAAACTTGCAAATAGCTTCGGAATTATTACAGAATTATTGAAAAATGCTATGTACTCGTCTGGAACTCGCTATAAAATGGTAGTTTACTCTTGTAGTGCGGTGCCAGCCGTCTAATAAAAAAATTGCTTAAAAATGCTTAAAAACCTGATATGTCGACGAAACTTGCAAATAGCTTCGGAACTATTACAGAATTATTGAAAAATGCTATGTACTCGTCTGGAACTCGCTATAAAATGGTAGTTTACTCTTGTAGTGCGGTGCCAGCCGTCTAATAAAAAAATTGTTTAAAAATGCTTAAAGACCGGAACTGTCGACGAAACATATAAAAAGCTTTGAAACTATTGCGGAACTGTTAGAAAATGCCATAAAGTTAGTTGAAACTCGCCAAAAAGTGGTACCTTACTCTTGTAGTGCAATGCCAACAGCCAAATTAAAAAACTGTTTAAATATATTTAATGTACAGAACTATTGCTGAAATCTATCAGGAACTCTAGAACTATTACGGGTGCCAGTACTATATTGTTACTCCATCGCTGTTAGAAGGATAGAGAAGAGACGTTGAACCCCACGACAGTAACACATATTTATCAAGTAATTTTTAATTATCTTAATTATCTTTTTTGCCAATACATTAAATATAATTATAATTCTTTTTTTATTTGTATTAATTAAAAAATTAATATATTGTTATTTAAAATGTATATTTTTAATTGCAGGTATGTTTAACTGAATACCATATCTAATTGTATATAATTGTATGTGGCGCCATATATAATGCTGTGTTAGTAGTGCATTTTGTATATAATTATATATAGCATTATATACAACTATATAGTCATATATAGCCATATATATTAATGTGGCTAATCTGGGTCCATATATAATCAGATATAGCACCATATCTAATTTTATATAATTGTATGTGACGCCAGATATAATGCTATGTGAGCATCCTATATATAATTATATATAGCATTATATATGGCGCCATATACAATTAGATATGCAGACTTGCCCGCTAGTTAGAGCGCGGCGCCGTCGATAGGCGGCGTACTCTCTCAGGAGCAAAGTGCAGTCGATCGGCTACATAAAGATCACTCGTAGCGTGGTTAAGGCAAGCAAAAATTAGCTTCTTGTTCCTGTCTGATGTGGAAGAGGACTGCCACTATTTTTATGATTTACTCATTAGAAATATCTATATATGGTTATTTATATATAAATATTTATATATCTGTATATGGTTACATACAATCTGATTGTATATAATGTTAATTATATATAATCATATATGATTATATATAATTATATGTGGTTGTATATAATTATATATGGCTATGTGGTTATATATGTTTATATATAGTTACATACAATCGTATACGATTGTATAATGCCATTTTTTTATATGATTGTATATAATGTCATTTGAAGATTTGAAGAAAATAATGTTATTGAACTTTTACGAGAAAGAAATCTTGATATCTCAAAATTGAGTGTACCAATTTATTTGGATTGGTTGCAATTGAAAACTCACATTAATATTATCTCATGAAAAAATAATTTAGATATAATTATATATAATTATTTTTTCTCGGAAAGATGCATATATAGACTCAGTTGTTCTTATTCTTTCATATATGAAACTATATATGACTTTATAGGATTATATATATATATCTATATATGATTACTCAACTTCAATAGGTACAATCAGATATGACCTGATATTATTATATATAATCATATAAAGCATTTGCATTTCTTCAGATATAAGCCGGCAAGAACAATGGAGTCCATATATAAAAATATATATAAATATATATAAATTATATATAAATTATATATAGTGCCCATAAATAATTTATATATAATTATATATGCTGGTATATATAAATCATATATAATTACATATAATTATATATAACGTCATATATAATTATATCTAAATTATGTTTTCCTGAAATAATATTAATGTGAGTTTTCAATTGCAACCAATCCAATTAAATCGGTACACTCAATTTTGAGATATCAAGATTTCTTTCTCGTAAATTCATTATTTACATTATACATAATAATTTTGTTTTAGTAAAATGAAATTGTATGTAGGCACATTGTAAAGCCTCTTGAATGGCAAACTGGATTTACATGTGTGTATATTACATATGAATCTGATCTGAAGAAAATAATGTTATTGAACTTTTACGAGAAAGAAATCTTGATATCTCAAAATTGAATGTACCGATTTAATTTGATTGATTGCAATTAAAAACTCACATTAATATTATCTTATGAAGAAATAATTTAGATATAATTATATATGACGTATTTAAATATATTTGATTGATTTTATTGATCTTTCGACTGATTTGTGAATGTATATGTACTTAACGTTTTTTTTTTACTTTTATAAGGTTTTGATAGAATTTATCTTCTTTTTGTAAAAATCAAGTGATAGTGTTTCTTACATAATTTATTTAAATTGATTTATTTATTATACATTATTCATTTTTTAATTATAAACATATGTAGATGTACATAACATTATTAATATTTATATTGAATATACATGTATACGGCAATCATATTTGTTAATGCACATATGTATAAATTCTAATAACAATATTAGTAAAAACACAATATAAACACAACAAATAACATTAATATAAATAAAATTATATATGTATATACATATATACAGGGTGACAGCTAACTGGCAGCCAATCTGTAATAGATAGATATATATAGATATACTAATAGATAGATGTATAGATATACTAATATAGAAATAAACATAAATATATATATATATATATTTACGTTTATTTGTATATTAATATATCTATTAGTATATTTGTATACATCTATCTATTAGTATATCTATATATATATATACATATATCTATCTATTACAGATTGGCTGCCGGTTAGCTGTCACCCTGTATATATGCATATACATATATAATTTTAATTATATTAATGTTATTTGTTGTGTTTATATTGTGTTTTACTAATATTGTTATTAAAATTTATACATATGTGCATTAACAAATATGATTGCCGTATAGTCATGTATATTCAATATAAATATTAATAATGTTACGTACATCTACATATGTTTATAATTAAAAAATGAATAATGTATAATAAATAAATCAATTTAAATAAAATTATGTAAGGAACAAACTATCACTTGATTTTTACAAAAAGAAGATAAATTCTACCAAAATATAACCAAAATATATTTTTACCTTATAAAAGTAAAAAAGAAACGTCAAGTACATACACATTCAAAAATCAGTACAAGATCAATAAAATTAATCAAATATATTTAAAAAACTTCGAAAAATCCTCCAAAGAATAAAAATTTATTCGAAAATTATTTAAGAAATGAAAATGTTTACCAATTATAAATATTGAAACAAAAACTTAACATGTTCGAGTAGCATTAATTATATACTTGTATACTTATCAATATCAATAACATAATATTTATACCTTTTTTTTCTTATCTTATTTTAATCCTGATCCTTATCTTGTTTCCCGTTTCTTTCTCTCTTTCTCTCTTTTTTTCGTACCACACAATTTTTTTTTCTTAATTTTATATTCTCAACTGCGAGGTTATTTAATTCGCCATACAATATTTTTAGCAGTAATGCCTGTAATTGTCAACTATATATTTAAACTTATTATAATAAGAACTTAATTAATATACATACATTTACATAACAATATATCAATTTTTTAATCAATACAAATAAAAAAATTATAATTATATTTAATGTATTGGCAAAAAAAATAATTAAGATAATTAAGAATTACTTGATAAATACGTGTTTCTGTCGTGGCGTCCAACGTCTCTTCCTTACCCTTCTAACAGCGATGGTGATACAAAAATGGTTATATCATAATATTATTATATTAAATTAAATATGTCATAATATATTGTATTAAATTTCAACTTACTTTGTTAAGCATCAGTTAAACGTATCTGCAATTCAAAACAAATACTCTCTGCTATTTTGTAATCTTCCAGTCTAAGTAATTTTTTCCCGGTATTTTTCTTGCTTCTTTTTGTGTCTTTCCGTCTCTCGTTAAACAGTCAAACTGTCAAAAACTGTCAACTATATAAACTGTCAAACTTCACACACGAACGAAGCGAGTCAAGCGCGAGACAGCCAATCGCGATCGGAATAAAGAGGCAACAATGCAATCGCGATTAGCAGGCAACTTTAGGGTTACATGGCTATTTTATAAGAGGACTAGAACATGCACGCGCTTCGCGCGCGCCAACTGTTATTTTTTTATTTGTTATTACACCCTGCATAAAATTACTATTGCATATAACATATATACAACTCGTTTATTTCTTAAACATTTCGGCCTTTGAAAAAAGGTTACATAGCTTAATTACATAATAACATAGGACTCTTAATGACTATTTACGCTTTTCTTTGTCATTTCTCGTCTTTAATACATTTTTCATCCATTTTGTACCTATATCTACCTCTGATAACATTTTCCTAACAGAGAAATTTTGTTTTCGCAATTCTGTAAATTCTTCTAATATTGGTTCTAAAGTCTCCACTTTTAAATTGTATAGCCTACACTTTTTCCTTTTTCCAATATCTATTCCCTAATGCCTCGTTTCCGCACTTAAATCTCGCTATCATGGACTAACTCCCTACTTTTATTTTACCCCACTAAAATATACAAAAGCTTCTCATCTATTTTTATTTCTTTGTACACTCTATTATATTTTGCCCATATTATTTTTTCATATCTTCCTTGTTTTTGTTCGTCTCTGTTTATCTTTCTAACCTTTCCAGTGAGAAATAACCATCAAATCGACATCAATTTGATTTGATCAATGCAATTTATATCAATTCTCCCTTAATTTGATATCAATTTGATGGGTTATTTTTCTAATTAAGTTATGTATATACATAAAGTCTTTTCATAGAATTCCTGATAAGTTTCAGAAATAGTTCCGTTGATTTATTTTAAAAAAATTGATATTTGAAAATATGAGATGCTATTTTCCCTTGGCACCTCATTAATAAAAATTGAACGTTTTAACAGCAGTTATACTTGCACCCGTAATAGTTCTAGAGTTTTTGATAGATTTTAACAATAGTTCTGTATTCTACATTAAATATATTTAAACAATTTTTTAATTATACGGCTGGCACCGCACTAAAAAAGTAAACTACCATTTTATAGCGAGTTCCAAACGATTACATAGCATTTTTTAATAGTTCAGCAATAGTTCCAAAGCTTTTTGCAGGTTTTGTCGACAATTCCGGTCTTTAAGCATGTTTAAACAATTTTTTTATTAGACGGCTGGCACCGCACTACAAGAGTAAACTACTATTTTATAGCAAATTCCAGACGAGTACATAGCATTTTTCAATAGTTCTGCAATAGTTCTAAAGCTTTTTGTAGATTTTGTCGACAGTTCCGGTCTTTAAACATTTTTAAACAATTTTTTATTTGATCCTGTCTCGCACTATCAGATATGAATACTACGCTATGGTATTTAAACTTCAGCCAATTTTATGGTATCTGATAGGTATGTGTTAGTAATGTAATTGACATTTTTTAAATTTTAGAGTTGGGTTAGTTAATCTAATTTTTAACTAAGTTAATGAAATTTAATTGATTATGAAATGAATTCTATTATGTTAAAAGTTACGTAAATAAATACTAATTCTATTAAATTTACGTTAAGATTAATTTGTTTCTAGTTAAAGTAAAAGTTAATTTTGAGAAACTTTTTTATATTAAATTAAAAAGTCATATGATTTGTTTAAGTTAAATTACCAACATAATTACAATATTATTCGTCAAATATATTTAATTTTAATATAATATTTTATTTGTAAATCAACTTACAATGTCGCTCTATTGTTAACCAGTAATTCATAACATGTATAAATACTTATCGTTAGAGGTTTAGAAAGAGGTTACTTATAAATACCATTGTTTGTCAAACGAACTGTCGATAAAACCTACAAAAAGCTTTGAAACTATTGCAGAAATATATTGGAGAATGCTGTGTGGTTGTCTGGAACTCGCTATAAAATTGTAGTATACTCTTGTAGTGCGGTGCCAGCCGTCTAATAAAAAAATTCTTAAAAAATGCTTAAAGATCGGAACTGTCGACGAAACCTACAAAGAACTTTGTCACTATTGCAGAACTATTAAAATATGCTATGTACTTGTCTGGAACTCGCTATAAAATGGTAGTTTACTCCTGTAGTGCGGTGCCAATCGTCTAATAAACAAATCGCCTAAAAATGCTAAAAACCGGAACTGTCGACGAAACCTGCAAAAAGCTTTGGAACTATTGCAGAACTATTAAAATATGCTATGTACTTGTCTGGAACTCGCTATAAAATGGTAGTTTACTCTTGTAGTGCGGTGCCAGCGGTCTACTAAAAAATTGTTTAAAAATACTTAAAGACCGGAACTGTCGACGAAACCTGCAAAAAGCTTTGGAACTATTGCAGAACTATTGAGAAATGCTATGTACTCGTCTGAAACTCGCTATAAAAGTGTAGTTTACTCTTGTAGTGCGGTGCCAGCGGTCTAATAAAAAAATTCTTTAAAAATGCTTAAAGACCGGAACTGTCGACGAAACCTGCAAAAAGCTTTGGAACTATTGCAGAACTATTAAAATATGCTATGTACTTGTCTGGAACTCGCTATAAAATTGTAGTTTATTTTTGTAGTGCAGTGCCAGCCGTCTAATAAAAAAATTCTTAAAAATGCTCAAAGACCGGAACTGTCGACGAAACCTGCAAAAAGCTTTGGAACTATTGCAGAACTATTAAAAAATGCTATGTATTTGTCTGAAACTCGCTATAAAATTGTAGTTTACTTTTGTAGTGCGGTGCCAGCCGTCTAATAAAAAAATTTTTTTTTAATACTTGAAGACAGGAACTGTCGACGAAACCTGCAAAAAGCTTTGGAACTATTGCAGAACTATTGAAAAATGGTGTGTACTTGTCTGGAACTCGCTATAAAATTGTAGTTTACTCTTGTAGTGCGGTGCCAGCCGTCTAATAAAAAAATTCTTAAAAATGCTCAAAAACCGGAACTGTCGACGAAACCTGCAAAAAGCTTTGAAACTATTGCAGAACTATTAAAATATGCTATGTACTTGTCTGGAACTCGCTATAAAATGGTAGTTTACTCTTGTAGTGCGGTGCCAGCGGTCTACTAAAAAATTGTTTAAAAATACTTAAAGACCAGAACTGTCGACGAAACCTGCAAAAAGCTTTGGAACTATTGCAGAACTATTGAGAAATGCTATGTACTCGTCTGAAACTCGCTATAAAAGTGTAGTTTACTCTTGTAGTGCGGTGCCAGCGGTCTAATAAAAAAATTCTTTAAAAATGCTTAAAGACCGGAACTGTCGACGAAACCTGCAAAAAGCTTTGGAACTATTGCAGAACTATTAAAATATGCTATGTACTTGTCTGGAACTCCCTATAAAATTGTAGTTTATTTTTGTAGTGCAGTGCCAGCCGTCTAATAAAAAAATTCTTAAAAATGCTCAAAGACCGGAACTGTCGACGAAACCTGCAAAAAGCTTTGGAACTATTGCAGAACTATTAAAAAATGCTATGTATTTGTCTGAAACTCGCTATAAAATTGTAGTTTACTTTTGTAGTGCGGTGCCAGCCGTCTAATAAAAAAATTTTTTTTTAATACTTGAAGACAGGAACTGTCGACGAAACCTGCAAAAAGCTTTGGAACTATTGCAGAACTATTGAAAAATGGTGTGTACTTGTCTGGAACTCGCTATAAAATTGTAGTTTACTCTTGTAGTGCGGTGCCAGCCGTCTAATAAAAAAATTCTTAAAAATGCTCAAAAACCGGAACTGTCGACGAAACCTGCAAAAAGCTTTGAAACTATTGCAGAACTATTAAAATATGCTATGTACTTGTCTGGAACTCGCTATAAAATGGTAGTTTACTCTTGTAGTGCGGTGCCAGCGGTCTACTAAAAAATTGTTTAAAAATACTTAAAGACCAGAACTGTCGACGAAACCTGCAAAAAGCTTTGGAACTATTGCAGAACTATTGAGAAATGCTATGTACTTGTTTGAAACTCGCTATAAAAGTGTAGTTTACTCTTGTAGTGCGGTGCCAGCGGTCTAATAAAAAAATTCTTTAAAAATGCTTAAAGACCGGAACTGTCGACGAAACCTGCAAAAAGCTTTGGAACTATTGCAGAACTATTAAAATATGCTATGTATTTGTCTGAAACTCGCTATAAAATTGTAGTTTACTCTTGTAGTGCGGTGCCAGCCGTCTAATAAAAAAATTTTTTTTTAATACTTGAAGACAGGAACTGTCGACGAAACCTGCAAAAAGCTTTGGAACTATTGCAGAACTATTGAAAAATGGTGTGTACTTGTCTGGAACTCGCTATAAAATTGTAGTTTACTCTTGTAGTGCGGTGCCAGCCGTCTAATAAAAAAATTCTTAAAAATGCTCAAAAACCGGAACTGTCGACGAAACCTGCAAAAAGCTTTGAAACTATTGCAGAACTATTGAAAAATGCTATGTACTTGTCTGGAACTCGCTATAAAATTGTAGTTTACTCTTGTAGTGCGGTGCCAGCCGTCTAATAAAAAAATTCTTTAAAAATGCTTAAAGACCGGAACTGTCGACAAAACCTACAAAAAACTTTGTCACTATTGCAGAACTATTAAAATATGTACTTGTCTGAAACTCGCTATAAAATGGTAGTTTACTCTTGTAGTGCGGTGCCAGCCGTCTAATAAAATAATTGCTTAAAAATGCTTAAAGACCGGAACTGTCGACGAAATCTACAAAAGCTTTGACATTATTGCAGAACTGTTAGAAAATGCCATAAAGTTGGTTGAAACTCGCCAAAAAGTGGTACCTTACTCTTGTAGTGCAATGCCAACAGCCAAATTGAAAAACTGTTTAAATATATTTAATGTACAGAACTATTGCTGAAATTTATCAGGAACTCTAGAACTATTACGGGTGCCAGTACTATAT
The DNA here is from genome assembly GCF_013373865.1 of Monomorium pharaonis. Taxonomy (NCBI): domain Eukaryota; kingdom Metazoa; phylum Arthropoda; class Insecta; order Hymenoptera; family Formicidae; genus Monomorium; species Monomorium pharaonis. The sequence goes on from NC_050474.1 coordinate 11,430,907, forward strand.
TGTTACTCCATCGCTGTTAGAAGGATAGAGAAGAGACGTTGAACCCCACGACAGTAACACACATTTATCAAGTAATTCTTAATTATCTTAATTATCTTTTTTGCCAATACATTAAATATAATTATAATTCTTCTTTTTATTTGTATTGATTAAAAAATTAATATATTGTTATGTAAAATGTATATTTTTAATTGCAGGTACGCTTAACTGAATACCATATCTAATTGTATATAATTGTATGTGGCGCCATATATAATGCTGTGTTAGTAGTGCATTTTATATATAATTATATATAGCATTATATACAACTATATAGTCATATATAGCCATATATATTAATGTGGCTAATCTGGGTCTATATATAATCAGATATAGCACCATATCTAATTTTATATAATTGTATCTGACGCCAGATATAATGCTATGTGAGCATCCTATATATAATTATATATAGCATTATATATGGCGCCATATACAATTAGATATGCAGACTTGCCCGCTAGTTAGAGCGCGGTCACTCGTAGCGTGGTTAAGGCAAGCAAAAATTAGCTTCTTGTTCCTATCTGATGTGGAAGAGGACTGCCACTATTTTTATGATTTACTCATTAGAAATATCTATATATGGTTATTTATATATAAATATTTATATATCTGTATATGGTTACATACAATCTGATTGTATATAATGTTAATTATATATAATCATATATGATTATATATAATTATATGTGGTTGTATATAATTATATATGGGTATGTGGTTATATATGTTTATATATGGTTACATACAATCGTATGTGATTGTATAATGCCATTTTTTTTATATGATTGTATATAATGTCATTTGAAGATCTGAAGAAAATAATGTTATTGAACTTTTACGAGAAAGAAATCTTGATATCTCAAAATTGAGTGTACCAATTTATTTGGATTGGTTGCAATTGAAAACTCACATTAATATTATCTCATGAAAAAATAATTTAGATATAATTATATATAATTATTTTTTCTCGGAAAGATTCATATATAGACTCAGTTGTTCTTATTCTTTCATATATGAAACTATATATGACTTTATAGGATTATATATATATCTATATATGATTACTCAACTTCAATAGATACAATCAGATATGACCTGATATTATTATATATAATCATATAAAGCATTTGCATTTCTTCAGATATAAGCCGGCAAGAACAATGGAGTCCATATATAAAAATATATATAAATTATATATAGTGCCCATAAATAATTTATATATAATTATATATGCTGGTATATATAAATCATATATAATTACATATAATTATATATAACGTCATATATAATTATATCTAAATTATGTTTTCCTGAAATAATATTAATGTGAGTTTTCAATTGCAACCAATCCAATTAAATCGGTACACTCAATTTTGAGATATCAAGATTTCTTTCTCGTAAATTCATTATTTACATTATACATAATAATTTTGTTTTAGTAAAATAAAATTGTATGTAGGCACATTGTAAAGCCTCTTGAATGGCAAACTGGATTTACATGTGTGTATATTACATATGAATCTGATCTGAAGAAAATAATGTTATTGAACTTTTACGAGAAAGAAATCTTGATATCTCAAAATTGAATGTACCGATTTAATTCGATTGATTGCAATTAAAAACTCACATTAATATTATCTTATGAAAAAATCATTTAGATATAATTATATATGACGTATTTAAATATATTTGATTGATTTTATTGATCTTTCGACTGATTTGTGAATGTATATGTACTTAACGTTTTTTTTTTACTTTTATAAGGTTTTGATAGAATTTATCTTCTTTTGTAAAAATCAAGTGATAGTGTTTCTTACATAATTTTATTTAAATTGATTTATTTATTATACATTATTCATTTTTTAATTATAAACATATGTAGATGTACATAACATTATTAATATTTATATTGAATATACATGTATACGGCAATCATATTTGTTAATGCACATATGTATAAATTCTAATAACAATATTAGTAAAAACACAATATAAACACAACAAATAACATTAATATAAATAAAATTATATATGTATATACATATATACAGGGTGACAGCTAACTGGCAGCCAATCTGTAATAGATAGATATATATAGATATACTAATAGATAGATGTATAGATATACTAATATAGAAATAAACATAAATATATATATATATATATATTTACGTTTATTTGTATATTAATATATCTATTAGTATATTTGTATACATCTATCTATTAGTATATCTATATATATATATACATATATCTATCTATTACAGATTGGCTGCCGGTTAGCTGTCACCCTGTATATATGCATATACATATATAATTTTAATTATATTAATGTTATTTGTTGTGTTTATATTGTGTTTTACTAATATTGTTATTAAAATTTATACATATGTGCATTAACAAATATGATTGCCGTATAGTCATGTATATTCAATATAAATATTAATAATGTTACGTACATCTACATATGTTTATAATTAAAAAATGAATAATGTATAATAAATAAATCAATTTAAATAAAATTATGTAAGGAACAAACTATCACTTGATTTTTACAAAAAGAAGATAAATTCTACCAAAATATAACCAAAATATATTTTTACCTTATAAAAGTAAAAAAGAAACGTCAAGTACATACACATTCAAAAATCAGTACAAGATCAATAAAATTAATCAAATATATTTAAAAAACTTCGAAAAATCCTCCAAAGAATAAAAATTTATTCGAAAATTATTTAAGAAATGAAAATGTTTACCAATTATAAATATTGAAACAAAAACTTAACATGTTCGAGTAGCATTAATTATATTCTTGTATACTTATCAATATCAATAACATAATATTTATACCTTTTTTTTCTTATCTTATTTTAATCCTGATCCTTATCTTGTTTCCCGTTTCTTTCTCTCTTTCTCTCTTTTTTTCGTACCACACAATTTTTTTTTCTTAATTTTATATTCTCAACTGCGAGGTTATTTAATTCGCCATACAATATTTTTAGCAGTAATGCCTGTAATTGTCAACTATATATTTAAACTTATTATAATAAGAACTTAATTAATATACATACATTTACATAACAATATATCAATTTTTTAATCAATACAAATAAAAAAATTATAATTATATTTAATGTATTGGCAAAAAAAATAATTAAGATAATTAAGAATTACTTGATAAATACGTGTTTCTGTCGTGGCGTCCAACGTCTCTTCCTTACCCTTCTAACAGCGATGGTGATACAAAAATGGTTATATCATAATATTATTATATTAAATTAAATATGTCATAATATATTGTATTAAATTTCAACTTACTTTGTTAAGCATCAGTTAAACGTATCTGCAATTCAAAACAAATACTCTCTGCTATTTTGTAATCTTCCAGTCTAAGTAATTTTTTCCCGGTATTTTTCTTGCTTCTTTTTGTGTCTTTCCGTCTCTCAAATCAAACTGTCAAAAACTGTCAACTATAAACTGTCAAACTTCACACACGAACGAAGCGAGTCAAGCGCGAGACAGCCAATCGCGATCGGAATAAAGAGGCAACAATGCAATCGCGATTAGCAGGCAACTTTAGGGTTACATGGCTATTTTATAAGAGGATGAAGATGAAACTAGAACATGCACGCGCTTCGCGCGCGCCAACTGTTATTTTTTTATTTGTTATTACTCTGCATAATAAAATTACTACCGTATATAATATATACACAACTTGTTTATTTCTTGTACTTCTCAAACTTTGGAAGGGGGTTACATGGCATGATTACATATTTACATAGAATTTTTAACAACTATTTACGCTTATTTCTCGTCTCTAATACATTTTTCATTCATTTTGTACCTATATCAATCTCTGATAATATTTTACTAATAGAGAAATTTTGTTAGCATTTCTGTAAATAATTTTTATACGGTTGTAAAATTCATCGTTTTAAGATAGATTTTCCAGAGAAATAACCATCAAATCGACATCAATTTGATTTAATCAATGCAATTTATATCAATTCTCTCTTAATTTGATATCAATTCGATGGGTTATTTTTCACCGAGTTATGCGTGTTACTGTGAAATTGGCACCGCAAGTTTTCATAAGAGTTCTACTTGCACCCCAAGTAGTTCTAGAGTTTCTGATAAATTTCAGAAATAGTTCCGTTGATTTAGTTAAAAAAAATGAAATTTTAAACAATGAGGTGCTAACTTCCCGTGGCACCTCATTAATAAAAATTGAACGTTTTAACAGCAGTTCTACTTGCACCCGCAATAGTTCTAGAGTTCCTGATAGATTTTAACAATAGTTCTGTACATTAAATATATTTAAGCAATTTTTTAATTTGGCTGTTGGCACCGCACCACAAGAGTAAAGTACCACTGTCTGGCGAGTTCCAGCCAACTTTATGGCATTTTCTAACAATTCTGCAATAATGTTCCAAAGCTTTTTGTAGGTTTCGTCGACAGTTCCGGTCTTTAAGCATTCTTAAACAATTTTTTTATTAGACGGCTGGCACCGTATTAAAAGAGTAAACTATTTTTTTATAGCGAGTTCCAGACGAGTACATAGCATTCTCCATAGCAATATATTTCTACAACAGTTTCAAAGCTTTTTGCAAGTTTTGTCCACAGTTCAGGCCTTTATGCATTTTTAAACAATTTTTTATTTGATTCTGGCTCGCACTATTAGATATGAATACTACGTTATTGTATTTAAACTTCAGCCAATTTTATGATATCTAATATGTATGTGTTAGTAATGTAATTGACATTTTTTAAATTTTAGAGTTGGGTTAGTTAATCTATTTTTTTAACTAACAAAGGAACCTCGCGAACCCGAAAATTCTGATTTTAATGAAACTTGGCATAAATGTAGAGGGGGTAAATACATGAATTTAGGAATTTTTAGTTGGTGCTTATAAACGGTTTGAAGGGGTGAAACCACCTTTCAAAGTTGAGACGTTTTTGCGTTTTCTCGATATATCTCGCAAACTAAACAAAATATATAAAAATTTCATACAAAAGTCTTACAGTATAAATATTTCTATTTAACTGTGTTATTTATTTTTTCAGAAAAAATTTATTTTTTAAAGTTTTTTTTTGAAAAAAAAAATTTTTTTTTTTAATAATAAATAGCACAGTTAAATAGAGATATTTATACTGTAAGACTTTTGTATGAAACATTTTTTAATATTTTGTTTAGTTTGCGAGATATATCGAGAAAACGCAAAAATGTCTCATCTTTGAAGGGTGGTTTCACTTCTTTAAACTGTTTATAAGCACCAACTAAAAATGTTTAAATTCATGTATTTACCCCCTCTACATTTATGCCAAGTTTCATTAAAATCAAAATTTTCGGGTTCGCGAGGTTCCCTTGTAAGTTAATGAAATTTAATTGATTATGAAATTAATTCTATTATGTTAAAAGTTACGTAAATATATACTAATTCTATTAAATTTACGTTAAGATTAATTTGTTTGTAGTTAAAATAAAAGTTAATTTTGAGAAACTTTTTTATATTAAATTAAAAGGCCATATGATTTGTTTAAGTTAAATTACCAACATAATTATAGTATTGATCGTCAAATATATTTAATTTTAATATAATATTTTATTTGTAAATTAACTTACAATGTCGCTCTATTGTTAACCAGTAATTCATGACATGTATAAATACTTATCGTGAGAGGTTTAGAAAGAGGTTACGTATAAATACAATTGTTAGTCAAATGAACTGTCGACAAAACCTACAAACAGCTTTGGAACTATTGCAGAACTATTGAAAAATACTATGTACTCGTCTGGAACTTGCTATAAAATGGTAGTTTACTCTTGTAGTGCTGTGTCAGCCGTCTAATAAAAAAATTATTAAAAAATGCTTAAAGACAGAAACTGTCGACGAAATCTACAAAAGCTTTGGAATTATTGCAGAACTGTTAGAAAAGGCCACAAAGTTGGCCGAAATTCGCTAAACAGGAGTACTTTACTCTTGTGAAGCGGTGCCAACAGCCAAATTAAAAGATTGTTTAAATATATTTAATGTACGGAACTATTGCTAAAATTTATCGGGAACTTTAGAACTATTACGGGTGCAAGTAGAACACTACAGGTGCTGTTAAAACGTTCAATTTTTATTAATGAGGTGCCAGGAAAAATAGCACCTCATTTTTTAAATTTCATTTTTTTTAACTACATCAACGGAACTATTTCTGAAACTTATCAGGACCTCTAGAACTATTTGGGGTGCAAGTAGAACTGTCATGAAAACTTGCGGTGCCAACTTCACAGTGACTAACACAGTGGGTCGTGCTGTAGCTAAAGCGGCTCAGCGCTTCTTTTAGTGCGCTCTCTTTCGTACAAATTGAAAAATTTGCATTTCGTTTATCCATTCGAGATATCCAAAAACTATAATAGACTTTATTTCATCTTTATTTTACTGTTCTTTTAAATTTTATTTTTTTTATATTAAATAATTTTCTTCATCTTTTTGTGCATATAAATATTTAGTACACAATATCATGTTTTTTGGTAAAAAAAAAAACAGTTATGTGATCTTTTTATATTAATAGATCCTTTTTATTATTTTGTGCATAATATTATTAACATAAAACTACTTTTTCTATTTTTTTTTAGATCTTTACTGTCTTTTAATTTTTTTTTCCTTATATAATAAATAAATTCCTTCATTATTTTGTGCAAAAAAGTATTGAGATAAAGTAATCAAAAAGTAAATATTTTACAAAATATTTTATAGCTTAGTTTTTTGTATAATAAGAAATATTTTGGAACATACAAATTACAAAATATTTTCTAAAATATTCATTTTTTATTATTTTGTTTTAATAATTTATATTATGCACAAAATAAGAAAGAAATCAATTGATATAAAAAAACCACATAGCTGTTTTTACAAAAAACTATGACATTTTGTGCATATAAATATTTGTTGAAATATTACGTTTTTTTTTTTTTTTTTGTAAAAACAGTTATGTGGTCTTTTTATGCCAATAGATTTTTCTTATTATTTTATGTATAATATCATTACAATAAAACGATAAAAAATGAATATTTTACGAAATATTTTATAATTTTTGTAAAACATTTCTTGTTATGCAAAAAACTAAACTATAAAATATTTTGTAAAATATTTATTTTTTATTATTTTATTGTAATAATATTATGTATAAAACAATAAGAACAATCTATTTTTATAAAAAAACCACATAACTGTTTTTTATAAAAAATATGATATTCTAACAAATATTTATATGCACAAAATGTCATGATTTTTTATTTTTTTCTTATTTTGTGCATATTATTAAAATAAAATGATAAAAAATAAATATTTTACAAAATATTTCATAATTTATTTATAAAATTTTCTCTATTATACAGAAAACGATGTCGTTTTTTTTTAAATATATAAATGGAGAAAAAGAGAGAGAGAAAAAGAAGAAAAACAAATATAAAACCAGGTAATGATGTCAAAAATATGCATAGTTATTTTTTAAAAATCATATTTATATAAAAACATAATTATTAATATCATGTTTTTTGTAAAAACAGTTTTGTGATTTTTTGTATCAATTGATTTTTTTTTCTTATTTTATGCATAATATTATTAAAATAAAATGAATATTTTACAAAATATTTTATAGTTTTTTCATAGTTTTTTTTTGCATAACAGGAAATATTTCATACAAATTATAAAGTGTTTTGTAAAATATTTATTTTTTATCATTTTATTTTAAAAATATTATGCACAAAATAAGAGAAAGGATTAATTGGTATAAAAAAACCACATAACTGTTTTTACAAAAAAACATAATATTATGTAATATTTATATGCACAAAACATCATGGTTTTTTTCTTGTTAGAACACTTACGTGGTTTTCTTATACCAATTGATTCTTTCTCTTATTTTGTGCACATTATTAAAATAAAATCATAAAAAGTGAACATTTTACAAAATATTTCATAGTTTCATTTTTTGCAAAAAGGAAACATTTTATATAAATTATTAAGTATTTCGTAAAATATTTATTTTTCATCATTTTATTTTAATATTATAAAAAACCACATAACTTTTTACAAAAAAACATGATGTGTATTAAGTATTATATTATAAATATATTTTTTATATAAATGACTTTTTTGTAAAAACAGCTATGCATTTTTTTATATCATTACCTGATTTTGTATTTGTTTTTCTTTCTTCTTTCTTTTCCTTTCTCTCTCTTTATTTCTCTCTGTATTTATCTCTGAAAAAACTTAGTATTGTGTAATAAATATTATGTCATAAATAATTATGTTTTTCATATAAATAATATTAAAAGATAAGTATGTATTTTCTTCATATCATTACCTGGATTTATATTTCTTTTCTTCTTTCCTTTCCCGCCCCTCTCTCCTTCTCTCTCTCGCTCTCTATTTATCAATCTATTTCCGCCTTTTTCTTGTCTATTTTTCGATTACAAATATATAATCCTAGAATTTACACACACACACACACACACACACACACACACACACACACACACACACACACACACATATGTTATATAAATTGTTAAGAAATAGTTAAATATCATAATTGGATTATATAAATTACAACTTACTTGATCGACTCTTTTCACCAAATTTGACAGCTGTCAAAATTCAATCGCAATGACAGCTACTCTCGACTAAACTGTCAAACCACGACTCTCGCACACGAAGCGAGTCAAGCGCGAGACAGCCAATCGCGATCGGAATAAAGCGGCAACAATGCAATCGCGATTAGCAGGCAACTTTAGGGTTACATGGCTATTTTATAAGAGGATCATAGGATTCAAATCTGGAGTTAGATTTTCAAAATTTAAAATGGCAGATCTAATATGGCGGACGAAAATTTATTCAATTTACGTGAGGATCTGTAATAAGGAGTTTTCGGTTTATGCTGAGTATGAATCTGAAATTATGAATGAAAAAACCGAACAGTTTTGGAAAGATAAGGATAGATATAGAACCAAGATAAAATGAGGTTTAGGTTTTGTTTAAAAAGTATAATTATTTTGAAAAATAAAAGTTAAAAAACAAAAAAAAAGCTTAAGAAAAAAGAAGAAATGAATAAAGATATAATCGATTTTTTTATTTTGCTATAAAATTGTAAATAAATTTTTATTTTTTAAATACAGAATATGTTGTAACCGTGAATTTAAATTGATTGGCTACGGATAGCCGCGGGATTCAGGGCGGGCTGGTTAGGTGACGAGACAGTGATTTATGTATGATTAATAACGGTGATTTATTATGAAGTAATATGTGATCGTCTCTAGCTAATATGTACAATCGTCCCCGTCGTTTGCGAGGTGTGTATATCGCTGTTGGCGACGTGTGTCGCGGCGCGCGTGCGGGCGGAGTATCTTACAATAGTGCGGCTCTCCGATTTGGTTGCGGCGTAGAGACCCTGAAAGGGGAGACTGGCATAAGTTCTAGTTGGATAGAAAATGGCGGACGTAACTAACCTGAAAAGTGAAGTATCCAAATAGTCAAAAATGTCAGAATACGCTGAGTAAGCTGAGGGCACACTAAATACCCTTCAAAAAATAAATGTAATGAAGAGAAAAGAATTATCTGCTAGCTATAAAAATAAAGGTATAAAAATAAAGTCAGTTTTATAATTCTAGTTACATAATAAATAATCTAATATATAATAAATAATCTATATAGTATCTTATAGAAAATGACAGGCTGTTGTATTTTGGGTTGTAACAACAAAAGTGAGAAAGAATATGTCATAAAACGCTTTCCAATAAATCCACTGATAAAAAAAGTATGGTTGGAGACTAAAATTTGTTTTATTAAATTTAAAATTAAAACGATTTATAACGATTTTAAGCGATTAGTTTATAACAATTAAAAAAACCTGTTTTTATCAGCAAAACTATGGCTATGCATTCAATGATAACATATTTTATTTTATTAATAAGTGCCTAGCCATAGTCTTGCTCTGTTATGTATATTTTACTTTGCCATAAGTGCGTATATATTTAAGTATAAAACTAATTTTGTTTGCATATATATATATATATATATGTATATATATATATATATATATATATATATGTACATATATATATATTTACTCTTTTATATTTTATTATTTTTTTGTACATATATATATATATATATATATATATATATATATATATATGATTATCATTTTATATTTTATTATTTTTTATGTTTATGTTTACTTATGGCCAGTTTATTTATATTTACACTGGAATCCCGCGTCAGCGTACTCCGCGTTAGCGGAAATTATCCCCTCCATATGCACTCGGCCCACATGAGTAGCGTGTGTGGGGATAGCAGTCACGTAGTATGTAAGCAGTTACGACATATTCTTAAAGATTTGTGCAAGATTTTAATCTGTAATTAATTCATTTAAGACTAAGAAATGGCTAATAATTTTTTAAATTTAAGAATTTATTATTTTGTCTACATGATCATTAAAAATTGTCTCAAAAAATTGTTTCAAAATATTATTCGTGTAATATAAATAAAAATATATTTTTATATAAATTTTTATTTGAAAAATTCACGCACACGTAAATAAAATAGCTAACACTAATTTAAAATAAATTGTTTAAATGTAATCACATAAAAAAAGAAACACCGATTGTAATCAAAGCTGGATTTCTAATTTGATAATATTTTATTTATAAATTATATGTTGGAAAATAATAAATTAAAAGTGTAGGGAATATAAGATATTCGGGAATGTAATTTATTACAGAGGTACGAGATGTGAGTTTTTCGGACGGCTATAGATACGATTGACTTGATCTGAGACGCTCTGCTTGCAATTTTATGATCGAATACATTTAGTCTTAAGCGTAAACATTAACTGGTTAGATGGCAATAGGAGATAACCCCGCGTTAGCGGACCAGAGCCCCGAACAGTCCGCTAACGCGGGGTTCCACTGTATAATGTTTATTCAATATTGTGATTAAATAAAACTATGATGTTAAACTGTAATTTGCTTTTATTTCTTAAATTTCTATTTAAAATGTCCGCGTTTCCACTTATCATTGATTGGCTCCGCCATTCCATATCAAGCCAATTAAAAGTTGGCCCACTTATGCCAGTCTCTCCTTTCAGGGTCTTTAGTTGCGGTGGTGCGCACGATGCGTGCGCCGGTCGGTCGGTGCGCGGATTGGCGGTAGCGGTAGATTGCGGCGGGTGCGACACTCGGATTGGTCGCGGCGGTATGATCGCGACTGCGTGGTGCGGCGAGGCGTTCGTACTGGCCGTAGCGGTCGGTCGCGGCGTTCGGATTGGTCGCAGCGGTGCGTGGCTTTGTGCGGCTGTCACGGCGATCAGCTGTTGCTGATAATCATCCCGCGAGGATAATCATCCGCGGCGTCTGAAGCGGTTGTTTAGTACGCGAACGGGGAATCGGATAACGAGCGGGGCGGTGTGATCCCGCTCAGTGCGCGGCTTTAAGGAAGCGCTCAATACGCGTTGTCAAGGAATCGGATTTTAGGTTAAGTGGCACTCATTGCCTGCTTTTGGAAGCTCAACTCACTTCGCTGAGAGGATTGGTCGGCTCAATATGCAAGACCGGGGAGATCTACCTTCTTATCACCGGTGGAGGGCTTTTATAGCCCTCGTTCGGTGATAAGAGGAGCGGGGACGTGAACGGAAAACGAGATAACGGAGGGGGCTACGCGAGGTAGAGGAGCAACGGCCCTGTATCTTATAGTCGCGGCGGTTGCATATGGAATGACTCATGTTATTAACCCAAGCGCCCATTAATGCCCAAGCGCATGCATTTTTTACATAATTTTCAGTGACTTTATTTGCAACGTTAAAGGTCTACAAAAAATTTGAAAAGTATCATTTCTTACGTAAAATTTTACGCTTTTTTACAATCTGTCGTCAAAATTTGTGTAAAAAATAGTCCAAAAAAATTATGGCGAGTTTTAAGTAAAAAAATACGAAAAAATCGCAAAAACTTTTTTTTCAATATTTTTTTACACACGAAATAGTATAAAATTTCAATTTTTTTCGCAACCATCGGTATAGAAAATATTTGTACTTTAAGGGTATATTTTTAAAATTTGTCACAATTGTCATTTTCGTTGAAAATGGCGGCTAAATCGCAAAAATTTATGAATCATCGTATTTTTTCTACAATAATTCGTAAATTGCGGACAATTAATTGGCTTATTATTATTGAAAATAATGAGATTGATATTCGCAGTTTATTTTTGATCAAATACACAATTTGTAAGATGGCGGATTCAATATATGGCGACCAAAAACGTGTAAAAATCGCCGATTTTTTTACATTTTTCTTAAATTTCTCCATGAATCCTTTCTCGAAAATTGTTTTATGCACAGACTATTATCAGTTTATGAATTTATTTATTAATATATATCAATGGACAAATTTATAAAATTATTAGACAGTAAATTTAAAATAGTAGAAATTGTTGGTTGTTAAATTTTATTGCTGCATAATTAGGTATTTTTCTTGGTTTTTGTAATTTAATAATTGAATAATTAAATAAAAGTAATAACTTTGATAAAATATTATGTATATGAAAATACATATTTATAATTTTATAAATTATTGAAAAAACTTATTTTTATTGAGTGTCGCTAATTTTTCCATAACTTTTGATACCTTTTTCCAATGTTCATCATTCTCACGATTTACGATACATCATTCTCACTTATTTTTATCATCAATTGTTTGGAAGCCTAATAATATCTCAACTGTAATTATATCTTCCAGTGAGTTCAGCTCGCGAGCCGAACGCACTTCTACTCAAAGTGAAAGTAACCAAAAAAGGATAAATATTAAACCGTCTATCCTTTTGTTATTAAAGTACTTATTCTTTTTTGTTTACTCTCCGTCTCACTCTTGCGAGAAAACACAGAAGTGAAAGCGTGTTCGACTGGCGAGTTGAACAACTTTTTGAGTTTGGAACTTGGCCTGATTTAGACATACCACTTGATCATGGTCGCTGCGGATACTCGGATGCGCAGTCGCTTGCGTAAAGTCCGTACATATTGTATTGGAACAGGAATTATAACTTGATACTTATCTGTCATGCCTCCAAAACGTTCAAGATCTGTTTCTGCTCGTATAGAGTATGAAGTTAATATCTCGGACAATAATTGTCATGAAATAATTGCATTGCCAAATCCAAATAATTCTGATAGCTCCGATGAATATGATTTGGAATGATTCTGAATGCGATGATGAATTATCGCAAGTTTTTTATAGAGAAGTTCGTAAGAATTACACAGAAGATCAAACTAAACTAGAAAAAGATTATAACTATAAATGGAAGGATGGAGAACACATATATTGTGGTGACATAGAGGATACAGTGTTACTGAATAAATCTGAAAAAAATAAATATTCGGAATTCTGATCCTGTAGAACTTTTTGAGATATTCTTTTCTAATAAAATCAAGAACTATATTATTGAAGCAAGTAATGAAAATAATTATGATTTGAAATTATTGGATCTAAATACTGTCATAGGGATTATTATTCTAATTTTATTCAATAAAAAAAAAATCTCAGAGAGACTATTGGTCTGATCCTTTTCTGTCTTGTGAGGTAGTTTCATCCTCCGTGTCACGTAATAAGTTTGAAGAAATTAAATCGAGATTAAAATATTCAAAGTCTACAGATGTTGATCCTAATGATAGAGGCTGGTGTGTTCGCTTTTTGCTAAATCAATTTCAAAAAAATATACAGAAGTTTGGATTTTGGGGAACTGCCCTATCTATAGACGAAATGATGGCCAAATTTTATGCTAGAACAACATCGAAACAATTTATTCGAGGAAAACCTATAAGATTTGGTCTGAAATTCTGGGGTCTTTGTACTGCTGATGGATACCTATTAGATCTTGATTTATATTGCGGAAAAAATTAAATGAGCGGAAAAAAATTGAATAAGTGTGCTTTAGATACTCGCGTCGTAATGAGTTTATTAGACCCATTTCTTAGTACCATAGGTCCACGAAAAATATCTCAGTTTCATCTTTATTTTGATAACTTCTTCACAAGTTTTGATCTCATTCTACACTTAAAAAAGTTAGGTTTGCAATGTACGGGTACTATAAGAGAAAATAGGATAAGTGAAAAGAATGTTATAAAAAAAAATTCTTCCAGAGATACATACGTAGTGTGGCAATTCAAAACAGCGAAATAAATTACATTAGTATTATTCAAATTAAGTTTCTATAGCTTCTACTGCTGCAGGAGTAACCCCTCTTTTACTGTCAAAGAGATATAATGCAGAACTACAATTCAAAATAGAGATACCTTTTCCACGTGCTTTCCATTTATAAGTTTAGAATAAACTCATGGATGGGATAGATGTCCATGATGGATATTGCAATAATGTGCTGCCAAGTATCCGTTCTAAGAAATGGACATGGGTAGTTTTTATTAGACTGATTCAAGCTGCTATTGTAAACTCAATTGTGATATTCAATGCTGCCGGAGAAGGGAAGAAAAAAGTTGGAATCAAAGAATTTGCAGTCTCTATTGCTAAACATTATATCAACAAAGGACAATTGAATTATAAAAAACTGCACAATATATGTCGACATAGTACACAAAAAAATGTTCTTCAGAGACATGCATTCTTAGAACATACAAATTTTGTAACACATGCAGTTTGTTTGTACCCTTAAAGTACAACTGTTTTGTGCACCGATGGTTGTGAAAAAAGTTTGAGTTTCATACTATTTCGATGTGAAAAAAAATATTGAAAAAAAGTTCTTGCGATTTTTTCATATTTTTTGACTTAAAATCCGTCATAACTTTTTTGAACTTCTTTTTACACAAATTTTGACGATGGATTCTGAAAAAGCGTAAAATTTTACGCAAGAAACGATACTTTTCACATTTTTTATAGACCTTTAACGTTGCAAATAAAGTTGCTGAATATCATGTTAAAAAGGCGTGCGCTTAATCCTCAGTACCCATACATAAAAAAAAATCCTAATTTACGCATTTTTGGGGGTTTTTCTAACGCGTCTTTATTTGCATATATTTCTGATTCAAATGCACCCATTTTAAACCATTTTTTAAAATCGATTATTTGAAGTCTGAAGAAGAAGAATATTCCAGTTAAAAAGTCAAAAAAATTATAGCACAAGAGATATTTGCAAAAACTAGAAGTAGATCAGAAAAAGTTTTTAAAAAGTTTTTTTTTTCAAAGTTGTATATCTTACCAAAAAAAATTTTTTATGATAAATCAACAGCTAATGAATTAAACTTTAAGAAAAGGGAGATCTTCTTTGGATTAGTTAGAAAAAGTATATTTTTGACGAAATGAAGACAAGTGGTTTTTAAGATTTCTGAACTAATCATTTACCTAAAAATCTTTAAGCTTTGATGAAAAGAAAACAAAAAAGTGCTCCTATCATAACTCTATGAAAAATATTAATACATTGACAATTAACATTAATAATAATAATCTTAAATATGGCGGATAAAAAATAATTGCTTATACAGAGAAAAATTAGTGGGTATTATGAATTTATAAATATTTATAAACACCACACGAAGTAGGGGGTAATGGTCTGGTACTTGTGCTTCCGTAGGCAACGACTCGTTAGTTTTATTTTTAGCTGTTTTAGCTTTTGTTTTGTTTTTGTATTGTTTAAAAACAAAATGGTAAGCCATCCATTGGTATTGGTCACCTTCCTTTACACATTATACCGAATAAGAAATTTTAGTACACGTGCGATAAAAATTCAACTGTTTCGAGATATAAAAATGTAAGCTACTTTGTCTTTTTCTTGTACTATAATTAATTAAATGTTTAAAAAATGGTGAGGCTCATTTTGTGTGGTCTTGTTTAATCTATTATAATCTATTATAAATATATAAGTATTTATATTTTTCCTAATATTAAAAAAATTGTTTTTTTTGGGGGGGGGGGGTTTATTTGTCATTGAAAAATAATTGTACAATTCTATTTTATACGCACACTATTATTAAAAATATAGGAAAAGCAAACAATTTTTTTTTGCGTGCGTGCGTGTGCATGTGTAGTAGAAGCGATGTGAGCAATATTCTAAATCATTCTACAATTTTCGTAGAACCTAATGATTCTAGAAAGGTAATAGTGAAGAAATTGGCGCTATGCGTCGCTGATCGACCGGACATGGAATTGGATCTGACCAGCGATTTATCGCAATTAAAGAAACAGACGTTTGTGATCAAAGAAGGCGTGAGCTACAGAATCAGGATCGACTTTATTGTACAACGCGAGATCGTGCACGGATTAAAATACGTTCAAAAGACTTACCGTCTTGGTGTACCTGGTATGGTTTTTATGCTTCTGTTTTGTAGCTATGTTTTGTAGCTATGTATTCTTAATTGAATTATAATAAATTTGACTTTTTATGTTAATGCTTCTAATGTAAATTAGGAGTTACGGGTAAATAAAGTATGCAAATAAATCAACTGTGTTGCGCATGATGAAATTCTGTACTTATGATATTTTGTTACAGTTGACAAAATGGTGCATATGGTAGGCTCTTATCCTCCTAAAACGGAGCTTCAGTCTTATACCACTCCAGCTGAGGATGCACCAGCTGGCGTCGTCGCGCGAGGCTCTTACAACGTCAGCTCTCTTTTCACAGACGACGATAAGCACGAGCATCTCAAGTGGGAATGGGCGTTTGAGATCAAGAAGGATTGGAAAGAATAAGTCGTCTTCTATTCTGTGGAAGGAGCCAAAGTGATAATTTACAATTCCTAGCCTTACTACACTTTGCGAGTAATAATAAAGGATGTAAAATGCCGAAACACAAATTTGGATGGATGATTTAATATTTTGTAATTATATATAGCCAATGTTGCCATAAAAATTACTTATTTACATGTTTTAAGTATTTAATTAGAGAAATTGTATTCGAGAATTACAAAATTATGCGCGTGCACACATGCACACACACACGCACTCCCCTTTCACACACACACAACATATACACTACTGTTAGAAATTTAGGATCGAGAATTTATTTTACTATTTTTAAAATGAGTTAACTACTTCATAGAAGTTTTATTATAAAACCAGTTTTAATTTTTTAATTTTTTTGTGGTACAGTGCTACTTTGCATCTCATAGCGCAATCTATATTTCACGAGGCAGTAACATGGGCTTCGCAGTTGTGATAATTAAATAAAGTTGTGGTTTTGTGACAAAACCACTATGAAATAAAGGGTTAAATATTGTTTGAAACAACCAGGTTTTACTTATTATAGATGTTGATATTATTCAAAATTGTTATCAACAATTAATACAAAATCTAATAACCAAAACTTGGTCGTTTTAACCAGCATTAAAGGAATATTTAAATGGATCAAAACAAAATTTAACAGCGAATTTTTGAAAAAATAAAAAGAAAGAATCATGTTATTTCATTATAAAAATATTTTTATTTATTTGACATTTATATTTTATTAAAAAAATGATATAAAATAGTATGTCTTAAAGTTTTCCTAAGTCATGTTTAAAAAAAAAGGTGTTTACGATGAATGCTGTTGCTTCTACAGAACTCATTAGAAAACAAAATGACAAACGTTATAAATTTGAAACCTAAGGACCTGGACATAGACTTTTGCATAAAGTATAATACATAATGCATAAGATAATCAATCAGAAGTGCGTATTTTCTTCTTAGAATAGAATTTTAATTGATTAATTCTCTCATGCGTTATGCATTATACGTTATGCAAAAGTCTGTGCTCCCGTTTTAAATTTAGTGCTTGATAATCGTTTTATGAAATATTGTGTTGGAATGAAATGTTGAGTGATCAAAATTAACAGCAATTTTTTACTTATAAATTTTGGCTGCGACAAAAAACCAAGCATTGCATACAAATTACCCATTAAGCACTCTAGAAAATTGCAAATTGATCGGTTGAGCTTTATTTCTTGTAATAGTTACACTTATTAGTTAGTTTTATTTTTATTTTTGTTTATTTTATGAAAATATGATTTGGAACTTGAATAACGACGCTATTTTGTTATTTATTTCTAAAAAAGGCGGATATTCAAATATCAAAATGTTATTAGCTTTTTTTCACGATGCTACTTGGTTCTTTTGTTTGCTCTAATTTTGTAAATGCCTGTTTACATCATCGCAGAATTAGCAAATGATAACACAGGATCACAAAATTTTATTTTATTATTGGCAACAGACTAAATTTTTTTCCTGTTTTTAAATCACTGAATCCGGAATCACTGATGATTTTACTTCACTACGTCAGGATTTCTAGATAAATAAAAAAAATGTAGAATTTTTATGAGTTTACCTATGAACTCTGAGCACCTGATCCGAAACCAATGAATTGAACTAATCTATAAACTCAATGCCGTTCAATTAAAAAAGACTTCAAGTTCACCAACTATAAGCCTATAAATCCAAAACTAGAGAGGTTCAGAAGCTCTTAAATTCGAAGTCCAAGGCCTGTAAACTTAAATTTCACGTACTCTAAACATGTATGCCCAAATATACATAAATCTACGGATATATAAACTCAAATATATATAAACCCCAAAGATATAAACCTAGCTTAATTAATCTATGAATCAAAGTTCTTAAACGCAATTTTTATAAATTTAACTCACCTATGAATACTCAATCTCTTTGGTTAATAATATCGAAATCTTATAAAAGTGAATTTAGCTTTACCTATTCTAAACTACGTGGAGATATCATTTTTCTTAGAACTTATCTAAATATATTGGGGGGGGGGGGGGACCTATGCCAGAGAAAAGAAAATTTATTGTTGTTTTTTGTAAATAACGTGTTTTTTTTTTTAAAGATTTACGGATTGGTTTTTTCATATATGAATTTTTTGTATCACTCTTTAAGTACCAGTAATAACTATAATAGGAAAAAACTTAGTCTACTCCCAGTATTATTAAAATAAAATTTTGTGATTTTGTGTAATATGTATAGAAGATTATCATTGCAATATATTTTTAAAAATAGTAATTAAAAGTATAATGCGCGCGAAGCTTGCGTATGTGATAATCTAATTTTTTAAATAAAGTTTAAATGTCAAATAGAAGAAAAGATGTACAACTTTTAATTTTTAGTTAAATTTTGCGATTTACACCAACATTTCCTTTCTTATCATTCATTTGCTAACGAGTGGCTGGATACGCGTAACTAAGGAATGCGGTATTTAATCTCAAATACGTACATATTGCAAATGCAAATGTGATATGGATAATTTTCTCTAATACTATAAAAGATTAAAATCTCAAAAATTTCTTTATTTTTTCTATTTGTTTAAATTAATGGTGTATATATATGTATACATATATAATTTAAAAATATTTGTATTTTGTTTAAAATTTTTGACTTGCTATTGTGTTTACATCATTTTATGGTGTAAAATATGTATGATATATTTCCGCAGTATATTTAAATAATATAGTCGATTAATTAAAAGGACACGCCTTTGCCACGTAATTATATTTAACTAAAAGTAAAATATAATTACAAAGTAATAGTTTTCACCTATAAAATAATAATAGTATCTGAGATTAAATACCATATTTGTTAATTTTGGCGTCTAGCGACCTAACAAACAAGCGGTAAGAGAAAGAAAATAATAAATCATAAAATCTTTATCGAAAGTTGCAAGTAAATTTTATTACAGATATAGATCTTTTGTTCTAATGATTGTGATGACGATATATAATATTTTAATTTCTAGTACAAGCAGATACTAGTAGTAATGATTTAAGCAGTAGATGGTGTGACAAATTGGACAAATAAGTATTAGATGTATAGCCAGTAAAAGAACCCCGCACAAAACAAATGGAAATGGGGGTACAGTCAAATTGGCTGAAACTGATATATATTGTAGTTCATGACATCCTAATCAAAAGTCCTCATAGGCGCTAGGTCTGAAAATGGCCAGTTTTCGAGATATGTAGAGTTAAAAGTTGGAAATATCAATTTCTGCTAATCAAGTGATTAAGAGTACAAAGCAAAGCGTGATATTATTTAACGTTGTTATCCAAATATACTCACACGCGCGCACGCACGCACGCATTACCGTCGGCATTAGTGTTACCCAATGTTTATAATTACAGTTAATTATTCAAAATAGATCAATCAATTCTACTCCTCCTATTTCTTCAGCTTGTTGATTGTTCCTATTATCAGTATCTCTTATATGATAAAATAATTATAAAACGGTCCTTTTCAGGACCAAAATAATCTGCAAATCCGATTCCGCAACGTACCCGCGGTGCACATTGGGTAATACTAATGCCGACCGTATTGCGTGGATGCGTGCTTGCATGCGCAGTGTTGAGGAGAGAGAGAGAGAGAGGAGAGAGGAAGAGAGGAGAGGAGGAGGGGAGCGCGCGAGAGAGAGAGAAGAGAGGGCGAGAGAGAGAGCGAGAGAGAGAGCGAGAGAGAGACGAGAGAGATGGAGCGAGAGCGACGAGAGAGAGAGAGCGGAGAGCGAGAGCGAGAGAGAGAGAGAGAGAGAGGGAGAGAGAGAGAGAGAGCGAGCGAGAGAGAGCGAGTCGGAGAGAGAGAGAGAGGCGAGAGACGAGAGCGGAGAGAGAAGCGAAGAGAGAGAGAGAGAGAGAGAGGAGACGAGAGAGAGAGAGAGAGGAGGAGAGAGAGAGAGAGAGAGAGAGCGAGAAGAGAGAGAGAAGAGAGAAGAGAGTGAGAGAGGAGAGAGAGAGAGAGAGGGAGAAAGAGAGAGCGAGAGAGAGAAGAGAGGAGAGCGAGAGAGAGAGAGAGAGGAGAAGATAGAGAGAGAGAGAGAGAGAAGAGGAGAGAAGAGAGAGAGAAGAGAGAGAGAGCGAGAGAAGAAGAGAGAGAAGAGAGAGAGAGAGAGAGGAGAGAGAGTAGAGAGAGAGAGAGAGAGAGAGGAGAGCGAGAGAGAGAGAGAGAGAGAGAGAGGAGAGAGAGAGAGAGAGAGAGAAGGCGAGGAAGAGAGAGAGAGAGAGAGAGAGGAGAGAGAGAGAGGAGAGAGAGACGAGAGAGAGAGAGAGAGAGAGAGAGAGAGGGAGCGAGGAGGAGAGCGAGAGAGAGAGAGAGAGAGAGAGAGAGAGAGAGCGAAGAGAGGAGAGGAGAGGAGAGAGAGAGAGAGAGAGAGAGAGAGAGAGAGAGAGAGAGAGAGAGAGAGAGCAGAGAGAGAGAGAGAGAGGAGAGAGAGAGAGAGAAGAGAGAGAGAGCGAGAGAGAGAGAGAGAGAGAAGAGAGCGCGATAGCGGAGAGCGGCGAGCGAGAGCGCTAGAGAGCGCTCGACGCGAGGCGATAGCGTCGAGAGAGCTAGAGAAGAGCGAGAGAGAGTAGAGTATAGTGAGAGCTAGAGAGAGAGCGCGACGATCGCGTAATATCGTCGATAGTCTGATGATATCTACTCTATCTCTCGCTCTCTTCTCTATCTAATATCTATCTCTCTCTCTCTCTCTCTCTCTCTCTCTCTCTCTACTATCTCTCTCTCTCTCTCTCTTCTCTCTCTCTCTCTCTCCCTCTCTCCGCTCTCTCTGTGCGTGCGTGCGTGGCGTGCGTGCTGCTGCGTGCGTGCGTGCGTGCGTGCGTGGCCGTGCGTGCGTGCGTGCGTGCTGCGTGCGTGCGTGCGTGCGTGCGTGCGTGCGTGCGTGCGTGCGTGCGTGCGTGCGTGCGTGAGTGCGTGCGTGCGTGCGTGCGTGCGTGCGTGCGTGCGTGCGTGCGTGCGTGCGTGCGTGCGTGCGTGCGTGCGTGCGTGCGTGCGTGCGTGCGTGCGTGCGTGCGTGCGTGCGTGCGTGCGTGCGTGCGGGCGTGCGGGCGGGCGTGCGTGTGTAAACATACGTGTTAAATAACATCACGCTTTGCTTTCTACTCTTAGTCGTTTGATTAGCGGAAATCGATATTTCCAATCTTTAATCCTTCATAACTCGAAAACTGGCCATTTTCAGACCTAGCGCTTATGAGGACTTTTGATCTGGATGTCATGAACTACAACATACATCAGTTTTAGCCAATTTGACTGTACCCCCTTTTTCATTTGTTTTGTGCGGAGTCCTTTACAATAAAATTAATTAAATTGATCCATATTATATATCATGTGTTTGCGCTCGCGTGCACACGTGTATATAAAATTAAAAACAAACGCTTTAAAACATTTAAATATTCGTACAACATGGTATTTAGAAAAAATCAGACTGCTCAATATTTTATATGTTTATCACATTTAACACTATACAGCGTACAAAATTGTGCGCTAAATTGTGTATAATTGTATGCTATCTATTATTAAAAAGAAACTAGTAAAAGAGAAGCTTGCATAGAAAAGCACTTTTATTCTTGATTTCTATATTGAAATATTTGTATACAAATAATAAATTGTGCGCCCTTAAGAAGTAGAATTTATATCTCAATAAATATTTTTATTACAAGGATTATTTACTTTACAAACAAAGTAGAATAACTAAATATTTCGTATTAAATATATGATGCGCTTCTATTGGTTAACAATATGAATTTTATGTGTGATTTCGCATATTGACAGTTCCGACCAAAGATGGACGAAAACGTAAGGTAAGGTTTTTTCATGATAGTTTAATGGATATTTTTGATCCAGTGAGTTTATTAATACGCGTTATAACATAATCATAACTATTTATTGATGTTTTTTATAGCTGTACTGAACTGGTGCAATAAGCTAAAACATATACTCGTCTTACTTTAACTTGTTGTATCAGTTTAGTAGTGTAACTTAATATATAGCAGCTATAAAACAGGCCATATTACTCTGCGTGTATGAATTATAGCTTTTGGCTGATCAGCTGATTGGTCGTCGTTTTTTAAATAAAATAATTTGAAACGAATGAGACTTTATCTTGTGTCCTCGTCCATCGATAGATAGATTTTTGCTCCGACAACCATCTCTTCGTAAAGAACGACGCTATTTAGCAGAAAAAGTAGTTTAGGAATTATTGTAAAATTCTTCAATACGTTTGGTTCTTGCCCTTAGTTCCTGTCGGATCTAAATGGTATGAATTAGTCATACAAAAGAATTTTACAATAGTTGCAAAACTGCTTTTTTTGCTAAACGTAGCCAATATATCATAACAAATGTGTTAATCGCAAAGTAATAAAAATCGTTGAAAAACCCCAATCATTTGTAGAAATACGCATATTATAACAGCCGATCCGTGTAAACAGAACAAGACATTTTGTATAACGTACGGTCATGCAGTATTAGAAATCCGGTGTTTTTTAAGTAATCGTATAACAATCGATTGTGTGGAATTGCTGTGCATTTGTATAATAATGAGCGATGACATGAAATACATTAAAAGAGAAATATATTAAGATAAACATTTTATACCTTTATTACAGATAAGAGCTTCACAAGAGAAACAGACAGATCGAAAATAGTTATCTCATTAGCGAAAGCGCGAAGTATATTAATATATGTAGAGAAAATCGAACCGTCTCCTGTTTTTTATTTAGAAAATTACCTATATTTTTCCACATTAGACGTAGTCATTTCGATTATGCTCCAAAGTGTTTTGGTAAATATGCAATGTAACTTTTCTGATTTTCTTCTATCTTTCTAAATTTGTGTATTTTTACGTGTAGATCTTTGCTGAGAAGGAAAATTGTTATTCAGATCCTCCTTTTTTTATTAAAAATTTTTTGATATCCAAGTAGGAACATTATACATTTTAAATTAAAAAAATTATAACAGAATTAAGTTTATAATTGATACTTTATTTAATTTATACCTCATTAATTCAGATTAATAATTCTTTTAGATAATTTTAATTATAGCAAACAATAAACATTTGCTGCTTTAATTAATCTTCTATGGGCCGAATATTTTCATAACGAATTTTATTATAACGAATACATATTGTAACTTTGAAGTAACAACGATTTACACGTTTGCATTTGTGTATATGAAAGCTTAAGGGGTAACACTACTCTTGAGGTCCTAAAACGATTATCTAAGTTGGGAATTTTTTGTGGACAAATGAATAGCCTGATTGAAAAAACAAAAATATAAACCACTTTATTATACACATATTAAATTATTTAAAAAAATTTTTATTTATTTATGATTGTTTAAAATGGCGGCATACGCAGAAAATAAGACAGACCATTTGATTCATAAGAGACAATATTAAAAAATATGCGCAATATAACAATAAATTACGATAATTCTATTTATTCACATTAAAAAACTTTAAAATTAAATTAAAAAACTTGAATGACTATTTTTCTTCTCAAGATAGATTCTACGCATGAAAATATATAAATTTACATTAGAGGGAAATCGGAAGGATGAGTGTTGCGTATTTACTTAGTGTTTATATCGTCGAGAAGAGTTCTAAATTTTCTTCCTATTTTTTCTACATCTGTTTGTAATAGCTAAGAAAGGAAAAAAGAGAAATCCGAATGATTTTTGCACACTTCTTGCACACGTCTTGAATGATTCTTGTACATTGAACGCGATGAATGATAGTGTAAACTCTACATTTTCGGGCATTACATCGTTACGTTAAAAAAGCAGATATGGCAAGAGATATTAGAGTTGTCTTGATAAATTAAACTTAGGCCAGTATTCATAGTCGATTCTTACATTTAAGATCATCTCAAGTTCAGACTTAAGATCCCATCAACCATTCACAAAGCCATATTAGCATCTTAAGACATTACTTGAAACGATCTTAAAATAAGATTTGACTATGAATATCGGCCTTAGAATTTGTATGTACTTTAGGCAATTTTTGGCGATCGTTTGGTACATGTACCAAGGTTGACATGTACCATGAAGGTTGGTACATGTACCATTGGTAGGGGTGGAGCTTATCTTAGTACGATGTACCACTATCATGTACCACTATGAACGCTAAAACGGACTAGTTCTTTTCTCTTTTCTCATACTGCAGATTTGGAAAAAACTACCTTACTTCGTTGCAAGGTATAGCTGGTATCAACCAGAAATGTACCAAAATGGTTAGCCACGCCTTAACCAAAAAGTACCAAACACGCGAAAACGCTCTGGTACATATTGGTACACTTTGGTACATGTACCAAACGATCGCCAAAAATCGCCTTTTATTGTGCTTTATATATTACATGTATTCATTTGTTATTATATGGCGCAATATACCTATTGGGCGTGTTCACTTAATGCTTGCAACGCTCGCAAGCGTCGTTTATCTTTAACTGCATTCAGCACAGAAAACAGTTTTACAATTTTTTTTATACGGTTGATTTATACATTCAGATCCCATAAAAATTAAGAGTAAATCTTATATTGTATTAAAGAATCTTACAATAGCTGCAAAACTGCTTTTTCTGCTGAACATGATCTTCGATGAACAATAAGGAAATGATTCCAAGAATGTTACGTGCGTTAAAAAATATGCATTATGCGGCGGAATGCATTATACTATGGCTAGGTTCAGGGAGACGCTATTAGTGCAAAAAGTATCATTCTATCCTTGTTGCTCAGTGAATGACGAAGAAAGATAGAGCACGCTCACAGCGCCAAAAGCGTGCTCTCCGAATCCAACCTATATAACAAATATACAATTTATGTAAATATTTTCCTTGTCTCTTTTTGCCCAGTAAAGTTACATTTTACATAAAATAAGCTTGTGGCCGGTTCGTCCTTTTGGCTGAATTTTTTTCTACGACAATCTTTACTCTTCTCATTTTGCGGATATGTTTATGGCTAAGCCACGGAGTGATGTATATATACAAGTGTAACCATTCGTTCATATTTGAGAAAAATTGATTAAAATGAGGAAGTTGAGTTGCGTAACATTAGATTGGCACACATTGATAAATTTATTAATAAAGATAGCTCGCAAACCTGAAAATTTAGTTTTAATGAAACTTGACAAATAGAGATAAACACATGAATTGAGAAATTTTCAGTAACAATCCAAAAATTATTTGAAAGGGTGAAATCACTTCAAAATAAAGGCTTCTCGCCCTTTTCAGTATATCTTATAAACGAAACAAAATATCAAAAAATATCAAAAAAATTTTTATTACAAAAATTTAAATTTTTAACTTAATTTTAATTTTTTAAATAAGACATATGTATACATTGTGAAAACGTTTTCAATTCAAGACTATCATTTGATAAGGGCCTAAACGAAGGCCGAAACGTTATAAACATTTACTAATAAACATTACTTAGGCCAGTACTGTCGATTAGTTAATAATTTTCCAACTATTATTGACCCCGATCTAGTTTAACAAGGAGATACTAACATCTGCTACGCCCACTTTCGAACGAGCCGTAGTGCATTTGAAAGGGGAGATGAAAAAACAAAAACCGTGTTTTGGCTTTTGGATGAATGGGCTCTAGTTTTTGAGAAAATTGCATTTAAATATGTACATTTTTGACCGGTATAAGTATTGTACAATGGAAAGCCTCTCTTTGACATGAAGCGCGGTGGCCGTGGATACTAAGTGTGCGCCTACTGTTTTGCTTATCCGTGCGAGCTGGGTTCAAAACTAGTTCTAATAATTTTTTGTTTTAATCTACTACACTCAGTTGAAAAAAAAGCGGTACACCTAAAATTTGTCAAAAAATCACTAAACTTCCAATGACGATAACTACGCGAGTAATAAAGATAAAAAGGTTTCTAAAAAAAGAAATTAAAGCTTCAAATGTCTACTTTAAGAATTGATTTAGTAAAATTTTGCATAATAATTTAAAGAAAAATAATTAAATGCGAGTAAACCTTTAAACTCTAAACACTCAACCTTGTAAGAAGCACGTTTTTCTAAATAAAACATTAAAATCACAGGTCATTTATAGATTTTTGGAGTCGTTGATTACGATTCTGACATCAAAATTACAAAATTCAAAATTCAAATAAATAATAAATAGTTTTATTTAAAAAAATTTAATTTCCGAAATTTCAGAATTTATTTCGAAACAACTAACTGCAGAAAATTTTGAAAAAAATACATATTATAGTTTTAGATATAGAATACATACATATATAAAAATTTTCAGAGCTCTAGAAATTCGCGTTTAAGAATAGCCAAATTTATTCGTTTACTCGCATTTGATTATTTTTCTTTAATGTAGGTTTAACGATAACTAAATTTCCGCAGTTCCTGTCTAAAGTATAAGTCTTTACAAGTATTTAAAAAAAATGCATTTAGTTTCATAAAGAATTGAGCTTTGGCAAGATTTTTGTCCAAAAAGTGAGCGAAATTGCCCACTGTGCGCCATTTAGACGTCTTTACGACATCTTAGTCATAGAAAGACGTTTTTAAGACGTCGAATGACGTACATAACCAAATCTGCCGTGTGATGCGATCAAGTCGATCGACGTGCTTATCCCGTATCAATTTTTTGAACTCTCGCACGTATCGCGTGTGTGTTTGGACGTTTTGTCCCGGTTTGCTGTGTAACGCAACCGAGTGTGGATACGTTAATACAACACAATATTTAACTCTCGTACGTATCGTGTGTAGGCTGTTATTGGAAATAATTAACCTTTCTGACAACGTTTCTGACAACAATTTTTGACAATTAATAAACCGGACGATAATAGTGTTGCGCTTAAGTTGCTGTAAAATATGTGACTGAATCCAGTATCTCTGTAAAATTCTGTAATTTCCAATCACGAAAACATGAAATAAAATTGAAATATATGTATAATATAAAATTTTTATTTATAAAAAAATTTTTTTGTTTGGAAAGAGGGCAGCTTGTGGAAGGCGACCGATGATACACGATGGGTGTTAATCCACTTAAGTATATCTTTATTTATGGAACGTAAGATTACACAATATTGGCGTGATTATCACGAACACAAAAATAATATGCAGTGACTTCCGTCGTGTGGTGTGATCGTAGGGACGAATTAACGAAGTGTGAGTGCATGTGAGAGAGCACGGCGAGGGCAGGCCTCTGGCACTGAATAGTTTCGCGTGACCTTAGTGTCCGAGATCCGCTAGGGGCGCTGGCAGTAACATAGTCTTCTTACAATTTGTTGCCATAGTTGTCATCAGTGCCATGGCAGCATGCGATTGTACGCGACAGCAATTTATGACATACATAACAATAAATATAAGTATATTAAATAATCAGAAAATATTTTTATTATTTTATTTAATATTTGTAATACAAGTAATTATTAAAAATCAAATCTTTTAATTTAAAATGGACAGATTTATGAAATAAATAAGTGATCGATACAATATATACAAATGTATAAATAGTGTAGATATAAGTTAGATATAAGTTTATTAGTTAGATATAAGTTTTCTTGTACAATAAGTTCTTTGATATTTTTAGTGACAAAACTGTTTTCTATTTTTATACATTAGTACCATGACAAATGATTCAATTTTAGTTCCATTACAGATGAAAGTACATCTAGACCAATTTACTGGTAATTGCAATGTAGTACAAGCTATCAAATCTATAAATGAGAATTTAGGCTTATTTATACTATTTCTTGTGCATTTTCTTCTTTGCACTGTTGTACTATTTTATGTACCATTTGTGTCTGTTTGTGAAGTAGTGTGTTATCCACAGTAATTTCTGCCCATGAAATTGTGACGGTACGGTGCCTTTCCGTAACCTTGGTTATTTATAATATGACTGGAAAACAAAAATAGTTTTATCTATTTGTGTAGATAAGTATACAAAAATGATACAATAATTGTTTACTTACAACGCCGAGTACTTGTCCATCAGGACCTGTTAGTTCACGCTTCCACAATATATCTTGGGCCATAAAATGTTTTTCACACAGAGATTGTCCTGCCCGCACTATAGTTTTTTCTTCGAATTGCATCTTGCCATAATTTTCTTATATTTTCGTCCTTTGGCACAATAAAAAAATGTACTTTCTCTGAATTCGATTTATATCCGGAAGTACATCCCGGAGCTATGCAATGTGGCATGCTTCTCGTTTTACTAGTTTCTGTAAACGTTCACTATTTATCAAGATATATTTATCACTATCACTTGCTATCACTATTTATCACTTGCGTGTGTTCACGCGTTGCACCACGCTGCAATAGGTTAGAGGGCTATGTTACTACCAGCGCCCCTAGCGGATCTCGGACAATAAGGAGGTCAAATTTTTGCTTGAAAATATAAGCGAGTGCCAGAGGCCTGGGCGAGGGCAGTAGCAGGGCTCCCTATGAGCATAGACAAAGAGGACATGGGTAGATGTTGATCCTTAAGGTAAGATCGGTAACGCGGTGTATGCATTCCGTATGGAATGGCTGAGAGATGCAAGAGAATTTGAATCCCTGACACCCTCCCTTAAATTCGAGCGCGAAAGTTAGATCCGTCCACAATTCCGATTCCCTTAGTGCAGAAGATGTGTTTTCCGCTCGGTAAAGCCTTCGTTAGCATATCCGCGACCATCTCTTCTGTAGGTATAAGGTATTCAAGATTGATTTGACGTTGGTTCACGGCTTCTCTGATGTAATGACATCTGATGTCTATGTGCTTTGAACGCGAGTGAAAGACGGGATTGAGAGCCAGCTTTCCCGCTCCTTGGTTATCGTAGTGAAGGACTACATTGGAAAGCGATCCGAGGTCAATTTCCTTGAGGAATCTGGACAGGTAAACGGCTTCTTTGACAGCGTCGCTGAGAACGGTATATTCAGCCTCGGTCGAGGAAAGAGCCACATTTCTTTGTTTTCTTAACTCCCATGATATGGCGGCATTGGCTAATACGAAGACGGAGCTGCTGTAAGATCGTCGATCTATTTTGCAGTTTCCCCAGTCCGCATCCGAGAACCCGATGAGACCCTTGCCGCTTCTCGTGTAGTACAGACCATGGTTAATAGTCCCCATGAGGTATCTCAGAACTCTTTTGGCACTTCTCCAGTGAATTTCATTGTAAGACGTGTTGTATTGGCTCAAAGCGCTCACAGCGTGGGCAATGTCGGGACATGTGCCTTGTGCCAAGTACATCAGCGATCCCAGGAGCTCACGGTATGGGATGTTTGGTTTGTCAGAGATTGAATCGTCCGTCGCGTCAAGTTTGGTTCCGGCCTGCATCGGTGTGCGCACCGGCTTACAGTCCGTCATTCCAAATCTTGATAGAATGTCACGAATGTATCGACCTTGTGATAGGTGAATTTTGTTCTTGACCTTAGATATCTCTATGCCGAGACACATGTTGATATTCTCATGGTCTTTGATTGCAATCTTTTTGGCGAGTGCGTCTTTCAGAAGTCTGATGGAGTCTTCACAGCTAGATGCGATGATTATGTCGTCTACATAAACGAGCAGGATAATGCGCTTCTTCTTGTCGAGATATACGCAAGGATCGGCGCTTGTCGGATTCAGGCCGATGTCCTTCAAAATAGCGTCGAGTCGGACGTGCCATTGACGACCGGCTTGCCGAAGGCCGTAAAGAGATTTATTAAGTCTGCAAACCCTGTTGCCTTGCTTGATTTGAGATAGCATCTCCATAGCTTTCTCGATTAACTTTGTGTCATGTTCGTTTGCTACGATTTTCTCGAGCATTTCGTGGAGCATTTCTGGTGTCTCCATGTATACAAGAGTCTATGGCGTCGTTGAGGTAGGCCGTGGTGACATCGAGTTGGGCAATCTTCATATTTTGCTCGACGGTAACCGCCATGAGCGTTCTCAGGGAACTGAGTCTTGCGACCAGAGCGAAGGTTTCATTGAAGTCCACGCCTGGCCGTTGAGAAAAGCCTCTTGCGACGACGCGGGCCTTTCTTCGTTCGAGTTGTCCTTTGGCGAAATATTTGTTCCTCAGGACAGTTCGACATCCAATTATATTCTTGTCATTGGGTCTGGTTACCAGCGTCCACGTGTTGTTCTTTATCAGAGATTTAATCTCTCTGTATATCGCGTCGTGCCATTCCTCAGCGTCTGGACCAGAGATAGCCGCAGGAAGCGCCACTTCTGAAGCCGACATCGCATATTGAGCGTCGAACCATTTCGGCCCGCTCTCTTCATCCAACTCATCGTCGACGCGATTGCTTGATATTTGATTCTTGGTATGATACTGTTTGGAAGGACGGCCGGGTTTACCGGTAAGTACTTTGCGTGGTCGTCCTCGTCCGCGTGCGCATGATCCGCTTCTGTCGACGCTGTTGTCTCCAGGCTCCTGTTGACGAGGCGTTTCGTCGGCGGCGTCGACGTCGGTTTCCCTGTCCGAGTCATGAGATGGGTGATCGGTGGTATTATTGCTGGCGATCTCAGTTTCGTCTTGCGGCGTGTCGGCGTCTTCGGTGAGCTTTCCTCTTCCATTTGCGGTATCGCTGAATGTGAATTCCTCGTACTTGTTGACCATGCTGGATTCTTCCAGGAACCTGACATCTCTGGCTATAATAATTTTGTGATTCTTTGGACACCAGATTCGATAGCTTCTGGAGGTGTCCGAGTAACCAATGAAGATGCCTTCGAAGGCTCTGGGATCGAATTTTCCTTTGTTCGGGTTCGGCTTGTCGAGGACCAGCACCTTGCAGCCGAATGACCGGAGATAACTTATGTCGGGGTCCCTTCCGATCCACAATCTGTAAGAAGTATCTCCGTTCAGACTTTTGGTGATGCAGCGGTTGCGTATGTGATTGGCTGTGTTGATGGCCCAGAAGCCTGCGGGGAGACCAGATTGAGCCAGCAAACAGCGAGCCATTTCTACCAGTGTTCGGTTGTGTCGCTCAGCAACCTCGTTTTGTTGAGGAGTGTGCGGTATGGTTAGTCGACGCTGGATCCCGGAGTCCTGGAGAATTCGATCCATGTTGGTGTTGCAAAACTCTTTCCCATTGTCTGAGTGAAAAGCTTTTATTTCACAGCCTGTTTGCCTTTCAACAAAAATCTTGAATTCCGCGAATTTCTTGACTGCCTCGTCTTTGCTTTTCAAGAAATACACCTGGCACCATCTTGAGTGGTCATCAATGAGGGTCATGAAGTAGCGTGCTCCGCCGATTGAGTCGATACGCATCGGCCCGCAGAGATCGGAATACACAATCTCGAGACGGCGTTGGGACCTGCAAACACGAGGTGGAAACGGGAGACTTGTGAGTTTTTGCGTGATACATACCTCGCAGTCGGCGATGTCAGAATGATCATCAATTTGAAATCCAGTGACCGCTTGTGATTTCCACATGGACAATAAGTCTTTTCGGTTTAGATGACCCAGACGTTCATGCCAAATCTCGATGCTTGATCTTTTCGTTTGTGCGACAAGGTTGGCTTGTTGAGTGGAGGCGTTCACAATGTATAGGTCGCCCTTGAAACCGTCCACCCAGGACGCCCAGCATCCCGGGTCACCCACATCGGCGGAGGGACACACAGGAGGCGCGGCCAAAATATACACAGCGGCTAAGACCGAAAGGAAAATAATCGAGGGCAGAAGTGTGGTTAGCGTTACACTGGAGCGCGCGTGCGAGCGACCTGGCAAAGAGGGTCAGGAAGAAGTGGAAGCCCGACCCATCTAGCGCGCATAAGCGCATATAATTTACCGTTTCATAAGTTTTATTTTTCGTGTGTTTAAGTTCAAAGAATTATTTAGATATTTGTATGTGTGAGATTCTTATATAAAAATGATATACTTACCTTCTATTGTAATACTTATCCTAGTTATCATACTCCTCTTAGTTATTATTATTATTATTGTTTGTTTGCCAATCTATTTATAATATAGTTTGTTTTGTAAGCCAACTTTACGAGTAGTACGTTTTCACACAGTTTATTGCAATGTTAAAAGCACAACTCGTGTGCTACCACTTTGTTTTGATTAATTTAATTATCCTTAGATTAAACACTACTTTCCTTGTATCATATGCGTTTTGTTTATTTGTAGCCGCTACTTAATAATTTAAGGCTTAGTACATATTAGTGTGCATAAAATTGGATTGCACCTTAAGTGTAATCCGATTAAACTTTCAAGTGCAATTTCATTAAGTATTGATATAAGTACTAGGAGTGGCCAAGGATGATTCCCAATGTACTCCGGTACAGTTAGGAACACTCTCCCATTGGACGGAAGCCAGCAAGTGGGAGAAACCCTGCCGTCCAGCGTCGCGCGGCAGCAAGGCGTTGCGAATTGGCGCATGCGGACAAGAGGGGGTAACCCCAAGCGATCTCGGCGGTAGCGTGCGCAGCCATGCGTCGGGATTGGCGGACGGCGTCGGGAGGGGGAAGACTCGCGGATGCGAGTATAAAAACGTGCGGCGAGAGCTCCAGGGAGCTTTCGCGCATTTAATGTCTCGAGGGAAACATCCCGGACAAATGATACAAGACAATTCCCGCCGTATGCAAGGAAGCGCGAGTCTACTTTCTTGACGAAAGTTCTACGGATACACAACGAAAAGCAAGTTCCGCGTTATAAATAAAAGCGAATGGGCCGAATGCTAGTAGGCCTTCGAAAAAAACCGTTCGAATAACAAACCACGTTTACGCGAGTGTGAAAAAGCGTCGCGGACAGGATTATGTAATCTGTTTGTAAAAGATTCATAAAAATATACTTACCTGTTTGTTATTTGTTAAACCAAAATTATAAAGTGTTGTGTTTATTCACTTACCTGACGTTTCCTGGTTACTGTTCCTGAGACGCGAGGGATTCCTGGTGACCTGAAAGAAAGTAGTCCTATTGAAAAACGAGACCGCGGGTAAAGCAACCTATAGAAATAATACTTACCTGGCGAAGTTCCCGTGGGACGACGGCGACCTGGGAGAAGATCCTATCGTTGACAGCAGTACCTGAAACAAAATAAAAACATAATTAGTAAAAGACATTGAACAAAGCGTTGAGTGTTGTGTGAATACATCGCGAAGGCGATCCGATTGGTGGTGATTGTTCTTCCGACGGATGCAACATCGACGAGCTTCCAGCGTTCCAGAGCAGAACGACGTTCCTGGAAGGCGAGACCTTGCCTCTTGGGGGTAATAAAGAGGCTGGCGACTGTGGCGATCTGCGAAACAAGGTTTGTGAGTTATCCTTTGTTCAGATCGTGACTCGTGCCTATCGGTTCTCCGGTCACACTCTCACGTTCAGCGACAAGTTTGACGTTTCCACGTTGATCCCGAACAGATGCACGTTTCGAATTGGATACAACCTGGTGACCCTTGTCTACGATTTTGGGCCACGGAGAGGAGGTTCGTTCTCAGGTCTGGAACATAAAGAGTACTTTTTAGTCGAATTCTCTTGTCCGCGTTGTTGACTTTCGCGAGAAGTTCGACGTTTCCTTTGCCGTTCATTGAGCTTGTTGCGTTGCTTGCGAGTTTGATGTCGTTGTGCATCCGTACGGGCCTTGTTATCATTTGGATATCCTTGCATAAGTGGGACGTGCACCCGCTGTCCAGACACCATTGGCTCGAGTCCGCGGGCTTGGAACGACTGGACAGTGAGTAGTGTGCGACCTCGGAAAATAGGCTTTCCACCTCCGTGTTGTTCGCTTTTTCGGCTTCCTGTTTCTTCCGTTTGCGGCAGTTCGCATATTTGTGCCCGGCGATTTTGCAAAATGAGCATTTGAATCGGGGGCGTGCGGATGCCTTGGTTTCGCTCCGCGGCGTTGACGGGTCCTTGCTGGATCTCGAGTTTGATTTATGCTTGTGGCTTGCGAGCATTGCGCCCGAATCGTTTGCAGTTGCGGTTTGATTTCGGGCTTCGTATTCCTCTATGATTTTTATCTTGAACTGTTCGGCGTTCGGTAAGACGTCGCGGGATTCGATTGCACATCTGAAGTTTTCGAGGCCGCTGGGCAGACTGTATAAAAGCATGATTGAGAGGAGGTCTCCGTTTATTTGGACGTCCATCAATTCTAGTTTGTCGGCGTTGAAGAACTGAGCGAGGTGCTCTTTGATGTTTCCACCTTCTGACATTTTTGTTTGAATTAGTCGTTTGCGCAGGGTATCCTTACGTGCGGGACCTTTTGAGTCGTATATAGATTTTAATTTGTCCCATACCTCTTTGGATGTCTTGCAGCCGCGCACTTGGTTCAATTCGGTTGGATTGATGGCTAAGATCAAATCCGATTTTGCTTTGCGATCTTCGCATTCCTACGCTTTGATGGCGGTTTGAGTGGCTGGGTCGTTCGTTGTGCCTGTCGGGCATTTTTTGCCGCTCACATAGCACCAATTATCATTTTTGACGAGCAATGCTTCGACTTGTATGACCCATGTGTCATAGTTGTCCCTGGTTAATGTCTCTAGTCGCGTAGAATTGATGGTGTGCGTGTGAGCCATCGTTTCGAAGTCGATGAGACCGTGCGAGTTCTTCTGGAACGTTCGATGAGAAATGTAACCTTTGTCGCCGAGACTTCTAGGCCCATAACCTGTTTGGAAAGAAGACGGCTTGTGGAAAGCGACCGATGATACACAATGGGTGTTAATCCACTTGAGTATATCTTTATTTATGGAACGTAAGATTACACAATATTGGCGTGGTTATCACGAACACAAAAATAATATGCAGTGACTTCCGTCGTGTGGTGTGATCGTAGGGACAAATTAACGAAGTGTGAGTGCATGTGAGAGAGCACGACGAGGGCAGTAGCAGAGCTCCTTATGAGCATAGACAAAGAGGACATGGGTAGATGTTGATCCTTAAAGTAAGATCGGTAACGCGGTGTATGCATTCCGTATGGATTGGCTGAGAGATGCAAGAGAATTTGAATCCCTGACATTTTTAAAAATAATAAAATAAAAAATAATAAACCTAGCTTTTGGAATCTCTGGCGGAAAAATTTTCTACAAAATTCTAAAAACCTACAAAAATTTACAAAATTGTGTTTCAAATTTAGAATTTTTCTGTAGAAACTACAAAAAAATGCTAGAATTGGAATATTTTTGTAAATTTTTGTAGTTTTTTTAGAATTTTGTAGAAATTTTTTCGCCAGGAATGTCTAAAATATTTTTTATATAAGACGTCTCAAAAACGTCATAAATTTGACAAAAATAGAACGTCTATAAAACGTCATAAATAAAAAAAATTAGACGTGTTTTAGACGTCTTAAAAACGTCTTAATTTGGGTCATAAGACGTCTTAAAGACGTCTAAAAAACGTCTTTCTGATAGTTTTATAAGACGTCTTATAGAAATATAAGACGTCTTTAAGACGTCATAATATTCTCTAGGAAATTTGATCATGTTTATAAATTGTGGAGAACATGATAAATAAATAAGTTAAAGATTGAATTCTTATGGCATCATATCGTGAATTTAATTTGAACTGAATGTAAATAAACAGGTAAATGTCAAGAGAAATGATTAAGAAATTAGGAGTTTAGGTTAAACTAGTATAAGATAAAGGGTGGATGAATGCAAGATTAAGATTTTGAATGTAAATCAAGTCCCTTCTTGAAAGATTCAATTTTTCCTTTCTTGACTATGCATATTATCCGAACAGTTTTGAATTCGCTTGATAATATTTTTTACTTGTCTGTAAAAATAGACATCGCAAGGTTGACAAATCGGAATGCATTTCGGTGGTATTATTTGCAAATTACATGTTGGTTTGTTTTTGTCATTTACAAATATCTCATTGTACATATGAATATTTTTTTGGCTTCCTCACGAATCAACAATCATCAAGAAAGAATTGTTTTTAATGATTTTATAATCGTTTCAAAATATTGTTTATATAAATTGGAAGTAAGTTTACCTGACTTTGAGCAAACGACAACAACATTTTTACATAATTTTAAAAGTTCGTTAACTTCTGTTTGTACGCGAACTCCAAATATGTTTCCCGGTTTTTGTAAACGTTGTTACGTTCGGCGGGGTCAAGGATCGCGAGTTTTTATTATTGTTAGAATTTTTAATAAATCACTCTACTCTGCCAAGCGGAAACAGAGAGAGATAATGTGCGCAGCGGGAAAAGAAATGATAATTAAAAGAGCTGAGAAGAATTTATTTTAAAAGTCGATCTTATTTCCATTATTTTGGCCCTATTAGTATTATTTTACTCGGAAGGCGAGTGCCAGGAGCGACTGCCTCTAGACGCACTATAACCGGGCCGGAGAAGTCGAATGATTCCTCCGGTGGTGGTTGCTGCTGCCCCGCAAAACTGGTTCGCCGGTCTCAGATATGTCCGGGGGCGAGGGCGACTCACGCGACGGACCTTCTGAAGGGCCGCGGGAGAGCGGCCGTTCAGTCTCCACGCTCTTAATTAAGAGGTCGACTAATTTCTTTAGCCGCACCCGTCGTCCACCCCGGCGCAACCTTCCCATCTGCAGGGGAAAATGCCATTTCCTTAGTTCTCCAATTTCAAATTATAAGTTGCAATTGCTAATACGCAAAGTAGGGATTTACTATTCGAATTGGTGAACGATGCGTCCGGTCGTGCTTCGCGCGAAGATTTCCGTTATTATTGATGTGCGAAAGACGCTGGATCGCCTGGAGGCGTGGATAGAAAGAGATCGAGAGACGTATACCTCACACCATAGATCTGGGTGGAGGCGCCTGGTTAACCCATTACTTCCCAAGCGGACATTTTATAGTCGATTGGTTTTCGGCTCAGAAAAGTGATGAGATCACATGAAAACTTAAAACAAAATATGCTCTTCTACGTAAAAAGAGTTGCTCTTTCAGATTCCGGGGTCAAAATTTCAAAATTTTTTATTGGAAATTAAATATGGCGGCTCAAAGTTGATATAAATTTTTTCATCGACTATTGACTTTTTACAGTAGAAAACTTCGAAAAATTTCGTCCATGACTGTTGTAAACGATTGAAGTGACGGAGTTTGCCTCTTTAAAGTATAAACTATGATTATTAATTGATATTTTTAAGTAGTTCAAGTAGTTCAAGATGGTGGATGCAGTATGGCGTCCAAATACATGGAAATCATATTTTATTACGATATATGTGTGTGAATAGTCATTTCTCACATTTTCGAGATCGCTGAGTACGAATCTTTAGTCAATTACTCATTTTTCAAAATAGCGGATACAATATGCCATAAAAATCATACTTTATTAAAAACTATGCCTCTGAGTACTTATTTTATGTATTTGTGAGATCGCTGAGAACAAGTTTTGGGTCTGTTTTTTATTTTCCAAAATAGCGGATACAATATGGCGTCAGAATACACAAAAATCATATTTTACTGTGAACTATGTGCGTGGGTACTAATTGTATATGTTTTTGAGGCCGCTGAATACGAATCTTGAGTTTGATTTATATCTTTCGAAAGGCGGATGTAATATGATACACATAGTTCGCAACAAAATCTAATTTTCATGTATTTTGACGCCATATTGTATCCGCCATTTTGAAAAATGACTAATTGACCAAAGATTCGTACTCAGCGACCTCGAAAATGTGAGAAATGACTATTCACACACATATATCGCAATAAAATATGATTTCCATGTATTTGGACGCCATACTGCATCCACCATCTTGAACTACTTGAACTACTTAAAAAAATCAATTAATAATCATAGTTTATATTTTAAAGAGGCAAACTCCGTCACTTCAATCGTTTACAACAGTCATGGACAAAATTTTTCAAAGTTTTCTACTATAAAAAGTCAATAGCCGATGAAAAAATTTATATCAACTTTGAGCCGTCATATTTAATTTCCAATAGAAAATTTTGAAATTTTGACCCCGGAATCTGAAAGAGCAACTCTTTTTACGTAGAAGAGCATATTTTGTTTTAAGTTTTCATGTGATCTCATCACTTTTCTGAGCCGAAAACCAATCGACTATAAAATGTCCGCTTGGGAAGTAATGGGTTAAGTAGCGGCACCGTCTTTGGTGTCCGCTCCGGTGCTGTCAGAAATGTCGGAACGCATATAGCGCGCCGGTAATCCCGCGTCTACGCTAAAGTCTTGCAATTTCATAGGGGCGGTTAACGGGGAAAGACGTACGCTTCTCAGTGCGCACCTTCCCGCACCGTTGGCTAGTCGTTCTTGAAAGAATTGGAGATTGCGACAGAGAGAGAGAGAGAGAGAGAGAGAGAGAGAGAGAGAGAGAGAGAGAGAGAAAGGGAGGGAGGGAGGGAGGGGGAGAGAGAGAGAGAGAGAGAGAGAGAGAGAGAGAGAGAGAGAGAGAGAGAGAAGAAATGCAAAAACGATATCGTATGAATAAAAAAAGCGGGAAATTTTTGTTCAAAATGAAGACAGCGAGGAAGATTTTATAGAAGAAGGAAGATGATAGATTAGAAAAGTGCAGTGTATGAAAGAGGCGCGAAATAAATTAATAAAGGAACGGTGGTAATCTGTTTTACAATATGAAAATTATTAAATCATATATTTTTTAACTTATACATATGTCATACATTTATTTTTGAAAATTTATGTAATATTTGCAATATTTTGTTTCGCTTCGTCCGCTTCGCCCGCCTCGCCCGCCTCGCCCCCCTCGTCCGCCTCGCCCGCCTCGCTCGTCTCGGCCGCCTCGCCCGCCTCGCTCGTCTCGCCCGCCTCGCCATTGCCATCTGTCTTTCTTTTTTTTGCTCTTCTGCCATCGCCGGGCTGTAAATAAAAAAAAGTTGTTATTAATTTTTAGATATAGGTTAAGTTAGATTAGGTTTAATTTTCTAAAATAGTACTTTTTTTAACGTCAAACGTGAATTATACGTTTCTAAAATTAAGATTGAGGTTTAAAAAAAACGTTTCTAGGTTTAATGAAAAAGATATACTTACGAATGTTGGCCGCAGGTTCAACTTGTTGCTGGGAATGGGATTTTTCCGGCCCCGGCTGGCTCGGTCGGCTTGGTCCCGGCCCGGTTGATCCCGGTTCGCTCGGTCCCGGCTCGCTCGGTCCCGGCTCGTTCGGTCCCGGATCGCTCGGCCTAGCCATTTTTTTTTCTGCACTAATTAGCTCGAGTCTCTTAAGTAAAGTTTTCACTTGATACTCCAGGGCAGCTATTTTTTTCTTTTCCTTGCTTTCTTCCACTTCCATATCTTCTAAATTTTCGGCGACTGCCATAATGCTGGAATAGTATAATTTTAATAATTGTTTTCAAATAAAATAATATAATAATAATGTACTTACATCTCGTCCTCACCGTCCTCCATGCTTTCCTGGTTTAATGAAGGGCACGGATTTAAAAGACAATAGATGCATTAATTCTAGTAGCATAATTTATTGATCCAACATTCGTCAACTGTTATTATAGCCAATATTGGCCAATCAATGTGCTGCTCGGATTGATACTGCATAAATAGCGTAATTTTTAACGATTTGTTATGGATATCATGAATATTTATAATAGGGAAAGGGTCTATCACGTCAAAAATTTCCATTAATTTAATCGTTTTAGAAAATTATGCCCGTTTCTATTAAAACGTTCATAATTTTTGTTTTTAAGTAGCGCGATTATTATCGATTTAGTTTACGGTTGATGGGTAATAAATACTTATAGAATAATGTTTTTAATTAAATTTAATAAACCAAGATTACAATTAATCTACTTTGATAGAAACTGAATAAATATTCATGATA